>NC_079446.1:27642768-27905990 GCF_903798145.1 Danio aesculapii | reverse complement strand
TTGAAATGAAAATAAATAACTTTTTCCTTTGCTTTTACTGTCCATCATAACTATTTATTTTTTCTTCCCCCCAGCCAATTCCATCCTTATAATTTCTTTTCCCTTTACTTGCTTCCATCTCCAATTCTTTCACCATAACAGCATCATTTTCAGCGTCACATAAGGTCGCTGGTTCGAGTCCTGACTGGGTCAGTTGGCATTTCTGTGTGGCGTTTCTATGTTCTTCCTGTGTTCACATGGTTTTCTCCGGGTGCTGCAGTTTCCCTTCGTAGTGAATATGTGTGAATGTGAGATTGTATGGGTGTTCCCCAAGTACTGGGTTGCAGCTGGAAGGGGATCTTTTGTGTAAAACATATGCTGGATAAGTTGCCGGTTCATTCTGTCGATCCCTGATGAATAAAGGGACTAAGCTGAAGAAAAATGAATAAATCAATTCCCATTTTCCTTCCTTTTTGTATTTTAATTTCTTCCATCCTTCATTACCTTCACTTTTTTTAAATTCCTTTGCTTTTTCCTTTCCTTTAGTTTTCATTAATCCTTTCTTTCTATCTTTTGCATGTTTGTATAATGGTTAATTAGTACGATAAGATGAATAATTTGTAAATAGCACAGCAGCAACAAAACATTGTGTCCTGATTAGCTTGAACCGAGAAAGACAACCATTACACCATGGAATCCGATTGGGAAATGCTGGCTCAAGGATAACATTTTCCATATTCATTTATGCTAATTTATGCAGTTATATAAGACACAGAGAACTAAAAAAACACCAGTTAACAATGACTGGATTTGCCTGTCACTTCTGTGCACGTGGATCTAAAAGCATTACCTCGGATAACCCCAAAATCAACCGTATGGTATACAGTGCTGCCATACTGGCTTACGCTGCCAGTATATACTGTGTGATAAAATGTGAAAATAAAATTATAATGGTTCAGATAAAGACATTTGGCCATTATGAGCGAGGTTTATATATTTGATACTGTAATACAGTGCTTATAATTGTTAATTCAAGCTGTTGTTTAATGCTTTAAATGACATTAGTAACACCATAATACACATTTATTTTTTACTCTGTGAGCTTTTGGTGTTGCAGAACTTTAACTTTCTCCTTGAAAGACTAGAAGAAATTCTAGTTCTAGTGTGGTTTGCACTGAATCTGTGAGATGAAATAGCAGTTATGTCATTTCTGCCTCACAATTGAAAATATTCCAGAAATTATGAAGATGGCTGTTGAAAAAAAATTAAAAACAACATAAATACATCACCTTCACTGCCATATGTCTGAAGCATGTTTACCTATATTCAGCGTTCAGTATCAGTCTGGAGCAGGACAGATATCTGGAACAAAGCTGAAGTGTTTTTTTATGAGTCAAGCCAAGTTTAAAGGCTGTGATTACCTGTTCACAGAGTGGCTGCGTGCACAGAGCTGAGGTAGTGCTAACATCTGCAGGCACTGGCTTGTTTACAGTAGGAATTAATGGTTCGGGTTTGAGCTAGAAGACGCATGGAAGAGTCCCACTGGGCCGTTATAGCCCGGCTGTTCCTCACACATAGCTGCCTAACATAAGCTGAGATGAGAGACTGCAGATGCAGATGAAGGCAGGAGAAACATGCATATCAAGGGATGAAGTACTCGTTGGCTTCAGCGTTTTATGGCTGTGTAGAATTTGAAGGTCATTTTAAACAGACATAATAAAGACGATGAAAATCATCCTAGTAATAAAAGTGTTTAATTCAAGAGTTCCCACTTAGATATGCTTGGCGTATAAAGCAGGTTTGGCATGCTGTCCCGGGAGAGAACCCTGAACTCGGAGATATTTGAGCCTAGGGCTCCCGCCCGGTTGATAAGCATATCAGGAGATCCGAGATCAGGAAGGTCTCGAGAGCTCCCCCTTTAGAAAAGGGAGGAAAAGGAGGAGATGGGGTGGAAGGGGGGATTCTTTCAAACGAAGATAGAACAGTAGGGAGAAAATGATCCATTTATAGTAAACTAGGATCACTCTGATTGGATTATTACTGATTACAGATGAGAGGCCAGACGTGCTCAATCATATCACATGCTCTTCTCAAAATTAGTTTGTGAAACTTCACCTAATGTGTTTGACTTAATGTGAGTACACATACATGGACACCAATAATACTCTGATTAAGAGTCTACCATGTAAACCGCAATTTTTTATTAATCTGATTAAGGTCATAATCAAACTAAACAGAAATTGAATTAAGACATGTGGAGTATGGTGATTTTAGTCTCACTTTTAAAGTGCAGTACAGAAATGTAAACACCGCCATCAAACAATTATTGTCATGTAGGATTTTCGCCACATTTTTCGACAGGATAGTCTATACACACACGGCTGTTTGACACTATTCTCTGCACCTACCAAGTCAGTGTAGGACCACAGACACCTGCATCGCGAAATGCAGAGTTTTTTTCCCATACAGCATGCGATATCAAATTTTATTGAATCAACACTCTTCCAGCAGTTCATTCTCGCATCCAATATCTCGTTTGTCACAGGGACATGAATGAAATGTTCCGGAATGAAAGTGAAAGTGCCAAACTGCAGTTAAAGTCGACAAATTAAAAATGAAACTCCTGAAATTACATGAAACTCCAAAGGAAATGTGGATAGCGTGGTGATGCAATGACGTTAATCGAATTATGTGCTATAACATATAAAACGACACCATGAAAGGAACGTTTTAAAAAGCAACTCATGTAAACACCTTAATCAATATTATTGTCTAATTCAGATAATTCGATTACTGATGTCTATGTAAATGTAGTCACTGACTTTCCTCAGCTGGAATTTATTTATTTATCTCAATTTTTCAATAGTTATCTGTTGTTGAGATTATTAAATATCACATACTGTGCAAACAAGTTCAAATCAATCTCAATGGCTTCTGGTAATGCCCTGAGGTCATTGGAAATGAAGTGATCAGATTATAATGATCATTTTAATGATTATAATGATAATAATATACATATATAATAGAATATTTTTTATTTTAATTCACAGCCAGGGCAAACAATTATCGGTCGTATCACAAGTTCACATTTTTTGGAGAATCACAGGTACGAAGCATTTTGGGAAAAACATTCATCCTCACTGTCTCGTCACCTCATGTCTTTGTGTGCACTTCTGCATACATCATCAAACTGCCAGAAGCTAGCCATCACTACACTTATTACACTTATTAGCGTTTTCATGTAATAGCATACAAATCTCTTTGCTTGCACGCCGTTTTCCTGTTGTCGATCAGCACCACCTCCTGGACTGATCATTTTAAAAAAATGTGATCGCTAAAGTAACCTGTACTGTCCCATTAGCACACTGATTTAATAACTGTGACTAAGTGAAAATAAATTGACATTTTGAAATGACAGAAAAACACAAACCGTTGTTAATACAACACACTAAATGAAACATAAATGGCTCAAGAATAGAATGAACATGCAAATTAGCCAGCAGAGTATCAGTAACGGACGTTTATTGGTCATTTTTGTAAATTGCATGACTTGCATACCTGTTAAGTTTCATGCCAGTAATCTGGTTTGCAGTGAAGTATTGCATGTGTGCATGTGGTGTGTGTGTCTGTGTGTGTATTCAAGAGCCGCTGAGCTAACAGCTGACAGGCCGGGGAAACACACACACTGTATTTCTGACGGCAGACACGTGAACTAGTTTTTCTCACGCGCTTAAACTACATCTGACAGATTATAATGGCTTTAACACATGCCTTTAAAAGTTGTGTCACAAAAACACTCCGTAATCCACTCAAAACGCTAATGAAACCCATTTTCGGAGTGCAAATTACCGGTTGTAAATGCTGTAAACGGAAGTTCTTAGCATTCTACTGGAAGACGTGGTCGCTATGGCGCCCTCCATGCAGCAGCCAAGAAAAAGGTCTATAAAAATAAACTTGCCTTGCCTTAATCTCTCTTATTACGTAAAGTCAAATAATCACTTTTTAACAGTGTGATTGTTTGGTCAGGTTGTGCATTAAAGCTAGTAAAACCCTCAGTGTACCATCAGGAGCCATGGAGATTGATTCAGACTTGTTTGTGTGTGTTTCTTTGGTATCTCAAAATCGGGTGACCCTTGACTTGCATTATATGAATCATTGAGGACCACAAATTCAGTTAAAAATATTCTTTAAAGTCAGTAGGAACCAGAAGTTGCTGAGTCTTTTATTTCAGTATGTCGATGTACTTTTAAAGCCTCATTCACACTAAGAGCAACTCGCAGCGGCAAAGCGACAAGCGACTATTCATTTCAATGGAGAATGAGCAACATCGGGCCACCTCCGTCTTTGCGAGGGACAGCGACCGTTGGCGACCAAGTGGGCGAGTCGAGTGATGCAATAAAGTTGAGAATCTTTCAACTTTATGCAAATGAAGACCAGATCTGTGTTTGCAGCAGGTCGCCACTCAGAGCAACAGGCTGCTACAAAGTCACTGCTAGTGTGAATGAGGCATGACTGAAACAGATTACTGTGCAGGGGCGCATCTTATTGTGCATCATTCCCTCATTGCAAACTAACGGTATTATAGGTGTGATTAAGTATATTGTGCGCAGAAGCAAATGGTCAGACGTTGATTGAAGAGTACCAAAAAATAGTTTTTCATTGGGTTTATTTTCATGGATTAAGTGTTCACCATGTCCACTACAATGTCCACTAGTAAAACAGTGAAACAATTGTAAAAAAAAAAAAAAAACCCAAACAAACAAAAAACACACTGACTTTATTGTTCTGCTAAAGCAAAAGAAAGTGAATAAATAAACTGTAAATATAACTTTTTGGATGAACTGTCCATTTAATTCATAAGCAAAGTGGCAGTGCTGCATGTTAGCATGTAGTGTACATTGTGCAACCAAACACCAATAACACTGACTACCACAGTAACCCTAATTACCTTATGCATGAACATGATTTCAGCCTGTCAGATTGATTTCCATTGGCTGTGGAGGTGAATATGACAACTCCCATGATTCAACTGCCTTTCACCGTGTTAACAAGCTTTGTTGTTGTTTTGAATAAGCGACCTCTAGCTGTGAAACATTTGTGTTGTGTCTTAAATGTGCTCACAAACACATATGCCGCTTCATACCCTGTATTTGTATGCATACACACACACAATCTCAAACCCCTCCAACACTATTGGCTGAAACATTACAATGTCATCCTTCATTCAACTGACCATCATCAAGTCCTTTTTTTCATCTGGTCTGCATGACTGGAGATCTGGTCTTAGGAACTCTTCCTGACAGTCTTACCTGCTGGTAACCCTATAGAGGAGACCACAACCTGTCTCTTCTCCTCTCACACCTGTCATACATCTGCAAAGGCGCAGTGACCTGGATTATAAGATCACGTTTTCCTTGCTCTCGTGTGCCTGACGGCCTGTCCTGTACCCCTGGTGGTCGACGGACACATCTCTCTGGAGAACAGCAAGTGTGTGCTTGTTGTCACCATCATTAAACCTCTTGAAACAGCCTATTCATCTAATAACAAAGGAATGGTTATTTTAAGTTCAGTTGTTGTCAAACATTTCTACACTGGAGGAATATAAAGTTTTTATAAGATAAGAAGTCTAGACTCGGTAGTAGAGTTAAAAACTGTATGTTGTGTCTTGATTTAGTTTCTGAATCAAAACAAAGTATTTGAAAGTAGTAATTTATTTATTCTTAGTACTACAAAATGTTTTTTTTTTTCAGATTTGTAGTCTTTAATAAAAAAAAAAAAACATGTTTAATATTATTGGGGTGGCCATTGTTTGTTTGAGTGCAGATCGGGAGGTTTAAGATTTGGGGCTCTATTTTAATGATCTAGGCACAAAGTCTAAAGCGCATGGTGCAACAGAAATTAACGGCGTGTTCGAATCCACTTTTGCTATTTTAAGGATCGAAAAATATCGTTTGCGCCTCAACGCTTGGTCTAACAGTGTTGTGTTTATTCTCTTCATGAGCTGTGAATGTGTTTTGAGCATAACACACATTAAACCAATCAGAGTCTCATCTCCCATTACCTTCAAGAGCAAGTTGCATTACACTATGGTGCATATTTGCTATTTACTTGGCAGACGATGTAAGCGGAAAAACTGAATGCTTCACTGGTGAGAAAACAGTTAAACAGACCATCTGCAGTGTGAGGATAAAGAATGAGCCTCCTCCATTCAACCTCTTTACTTTCTCTTTTCTTTACTTTTACTCTTTACTGCTTTACTTTCGTGGATAAGGAAACGGTGTTGTACGCAGTCCACCGAAGACATCCATTAGCCTGCATATTTAATTTCGTTTGTTAAGTACAAAGATTTGTTTCAAAACTTTTTCAAAATTCTGTTCTAATTTCCAGTAAATGAATAAATGAACAATAATAATGAAGTGTGGGCAAAAACTATTCTAACACACTTCCTATTCTTATGCCTAATATGGTAATGTATATGTCTCCAAAACCCGACAGGTAGACACATTTTTATTAAAACAAATATAAATATGCAAATCATAAATAATAATAATAATAATGATGATTATTATTATTATTATTATTATTATTATTATTATTATTATTATTATTATCCAAATTGTCATGAATAAACTGAGCGCCCCGACATGGAGGCAGTGGTTTTAAAATTTATGTTGAAAATAATTTTTAAAATATTTAAATCCTTTAATTTATTTCATTTGTAAAGATATTTGTGTATTGCTGTACATCCTCTGTGTATTAAGCAATGTGTAAGCATTTTTACCTGCACAGGTGCATAGCTAACGCGATCTGCGCTGGACTTTAGACCAGCTTTTAGTTTGTCAATGGTGCAATCTATTTCAGTACCTCAAAATAGCAGTGCGCCAACAATACGCCTTAACACACCTCCTTTTTAGACCAGAACACCCATGAACCCACAAAGTGGTGCAAATGGATTTGCTATTTAAACAGCGTGGTGCAAAACTTACTGTTGCGCTGTTCAGAAAGTAGCATCAAATCGCACCAAACACCTTATGCTTTATTGCACCTGGCGTATGATAGGGCCCATGAGGTCTAAATGCCTCACATTTCTAGTTAATCTGAGGTAAACATCAAAACTGACTGAGGATTCCATGGGCAAATGTTTTACTCAGATTGCAGAGAGGGCTAAATCAGGTAAATCAGCCTTAAACTGGCCAAAAATACAAAAATCAATGTTAATATCAACAGTCTTAAGGTTATATACTGAATAAGCTAGTATGATCCTAACAATGAGAAAATTCACATTTAGAAGACAAATTTGTTTTAATTCAATTCAATTCACCTTTATTTGTGCAGCGCTTTTACAATGTAGATTGTGTCAAAGCAGCTAAACATAAAAGGTTATAGTAAATTGGAACTGTGTAGTTCAGTTTGTAGTGTTTAAGTTCAGTTCAGTTTAGCTCAGTTCAGTGTGGTTTAAAAATCACTACTAAGAGTCCAACACTGAAGAGCAAATCCAACAATGCGCAGCTCTACAGATCCCGAACCGTGCAAGCCAGTGGCGACAGCGGAGTGAAAAAAAAAAACTTCATTAATTGGCGAAAGTGAAGAAAAAAACTTTCAGAGAAACCAGACTTTAACATGGGTGCTACAATTTAGCATCTCATCAGATCCTCTGATGAATTAATTTCTTTCTAGAATATCAAGGGGTTTGTACACTACATTATGGAAAGCTCTGCTGATCACCACAAAATATACAGTAGGTAAACTCTATTTGGATGGAACTATTGTTCCATGAGGTTATTCAAGACATTTGGTTTCAGACACATGCTTTGCAGGTTTGATGCCATCAATATCTGCCAAGTCTGTGTTTTTTTTTACACAAACCCTGTATTTCAGCAGGATTTCAGGCATTTTCTCACTTATTGCTATGGTTACTTATTATCTTCCTCACCTGTGTCTGATAAAGTTACTTGTCTCTTGTGTTTAATGGCAACTGTCTGTGTTTCAATTCAATATAGTGGTTCATTTCATGATTAAGTATGTTTGCGTTGATTTTTCCATTTTCTCCTGCCATTCTGTCTGTGCTGTAGAGCTTTATTTAGTGTGAGTCTCACTGAATAAGGAATGACTGCTGTTAGATCCTGTCTCAATGCTCGCTTGCTCTGGCAGCCAGCACTGACAGAAGTCATACACTTGTGTAACTTTAATGTAACAAATGTGAAATCGATGTAATCATAGACTACATTAAAATTTAGTTTTAACAACACAGGCTTCACTTGAACCTGCAAACCTTTGCAGCAATAGAACATATTCAATGATTTTTTTGGAGTACTACTGTACTGAAATGTCAAGGTATGGGGCACACTGATATACAGTATATTTGATAGTTATTGTAAAAGTTACATTCTCATGTTTGAACAGAGGTGCCGGGTATTTGGGATTTATGAATCAATATGGAATCAAGTAACAAGATACTTTTTCACATGCAGTGGATAAAACAACACTGTATTTTGTTACACCCCAAGTATGGTGGAACCAAGCTGGGTTTCGCAACTTGATATCAGTTTACGTTTTTCTTTTTTTCTCCTCCCCATTAGGTTGCCTTAGATTTACATTAGATGTATACATAACCCATTGGTTTCAATATCTAAAGATACTTGTTGCCCGGAGCTAGACATGCAGCTGAACGCTATTGGTTTACAGAGAAATGTCGCGTAAACAAGCCAGGAGAATGAAAACAAAGGAACTGCCATTTTTAAATACACAGCTGAGACATTACATCATAATACTATAAACATATAATAACGAGCTATGGTCGACCCGAGCTCAAACAAACCTTGTCGTCTTCTTGATGAACAGCCACAAAACCAAGAAGAACTAAATCTGCCGTTTCCTGTTTTTGTTTTACAAGGCCGTCTGAAAATGCGAGCAGGTTCACTTTCTCCAGAGAGCTCGCGATCCTTCGCATGCACGTCTATATTTGAAATAACGAACTTCTTGAGCTCATGATAGTAGCGTGTTCGTGATTATTGAAGTGCTTCTGACATCCGATCCTGTCAGAAACAGAAAAATGCGAGAGTGAAGCACGAAAAAACAAAGGACAAGCCAGAAAAAAACAAAGGAGCAAATGATTCAACAACCTAAAACATGAACAAACTGCATTGTTTAACAATTATCGTCGCCTTTTGGACTATTATGAACTCGAAATGACGGAATTACTTTCTAATAAGAATTTTCTAGTGCTGGTGAAGATTAAAGATACAGATGAGAGGTTCCTGTGGGCTATATAGTATGTTGTTTTTCAACTCCAATATGGACTGAATGTATGCTGTGTTTAGTTTCTCTGTAATTGGTAACATATTGGAGACTGTGAGGGTCTGTATGTGTTTATATATGTTGAATTTAGAATTGTAATTTATAATTGCAGACATTACAGGCTATTTCGCACTGTCATTGATCTACAGTTATAATCAAGTTATGTTCATAGAAAAGTTAGTAAGGAACATTTAAACACAAGTATTTATGTAGTATTGTTTTGTGAGAAGTGCTTCTTATATGATATGTGAACGACCTGTACAGCTTTACTTTGACATTTCCTCAAGTGAGAATGACGTCGACTGAAACTTTCCATTGGTACACTTTTGGCAGTGGAAACGCAAGCCTGATAAAGGTGACCCTTACAGACTCGTACCGTACCATACTGTAACACTCAGTGGAAACGGGCCATTACTGTGTACAATTGACTTAATATGTTCATGGCAGAATGAAATGTTCCACTTTTAGACATGTTGAAACTCCCACCAAATTTAATTTCTGTATGAGTTCTGTCTTCTAAGAAAGAACCCTTAACAAGCCTGTAATATTTGCCTTGGCTTGTTTCCATAGTGGCAAAGCATTAGTATAGTTCAGAAGCGAGGATGAAACAATGGAAGAGAGGGTGAGAGAACTCAATATAACTCTACTAAGAAAAAAGAGTTCATCAGGGCCACTTCTTTTACAACTCCCACAAAATTAATCACACACACAACGACCTAACAGAATGTCTGTCATATTAATTACTGCCCCGAGGGCTGAGGAGAGCGAGAGTATCTGAGAAATGAGAATTGGCCAGCAGGCTTGATCAGGTAGCAGATGCTTGGAGACCCTTTGCTGCCATAGGACATGAAAGACCCTCTCTCTAATTTTCATCCTTGTGCTGGCCCAATTCTTACAGCTTTGTTAATTTTTCAGTGCCTGTTTCAAACGTTTACAAATTGTCTTCTGGAAGCTGTCCACGCTCCAGCCTGTAATGATGACTGATAAGCAGCGCTGGATTAATTCTTTTTGTTGTAATTGTTATACATGAAGGAATAAAGGACATGGTGTTAAATAGCCAGCAAGTCATATCCACAGTTGTTCTTTCTTTATTCAGTAAATTAAAAGCTTAATATTGAGTATCTGTGTTAAAAGCAACACAACAATCATGTTTTGGGTTTTTAGTTGAATCGCTGGAAGAAAGAGCGACATGGTGGCGCTGTGAGTAGTGATGTCATATGCTGGATATGTTGGTGGTTCATTCCGCTGTGGCAACCCCTGATTAATTGGGACTAAGAAAATCCTTTGGTTCATTCCAGAATAAATGCACATTTTCTCTAAATTTTCTTAGAATCTTCCTGATTTCAAGACCTGCATCCCTCCATTGTTTGTTTTCATTCCACTGCATTGATTTTTCATTGTTTTTCTATTGAAAAGGTGGACGTGTCATACCATTGTGGTCTCACCTTGCAGATGACACAATATTCACACCATTCTAATTAAAAGAAGTTCTGTTTTTAAAGCATTTGCACCCCATGAAAATGTTTTAAGAGTTCCCACTTAGATATGCTTGGCATTAATAGCAGGTTTGGCATGCTGTCCTGGCAGAGAACCCTGAGCACAGAGATAATTGAGCCCTAGGCTCCCGCCCGGTCAATAAGCATCAAAGGTGGTCCGAGATCAGGTAGGTCTCGAGAGCTCTCCTTAGAAAAGGGAGGAAAAGGAGGAGATGGGGTGGAAGGGGCGATTCTTCCAAAACAAAGATAGAGCAATAGGGAAAAATTGGTCCATTTATTGTAAACTTGGATCAATCTGATTGGATTATTACTCATTACAGATGAGCAGCCAATCATGCCCAATCATATAATGTGCTCCTCTCGAAATTAGTTTATGAAACTTCACTTAAGTATCTGCCCCACCAAGAAAAAAATGTTTTGGATTGCATTTCTTAACTCCTAATGTCACTACTTAACACACTCGATGCCTTTTTTTTCTCAACACATCCCATAATTTCTAAAATATCAACCTCTACCAAATATTTATGTCGGTTTATGGTAAAAGTACTGAAATTAATACATATACTTTGGAAAAAAAAGCAATTTATTAAAAAACATTCAAAATCAAATGGTTATTTTTTTTAAGTATGCCATAAAATATTTCAGATTCTCATTCAGGCCTGGCCTGGCCCAACCAATCAGGAGCTTGACCCACCCTGGCCCCACATCAGATAACAGCATTTTATTTTTCATAACTGAGGAAGCAGCTACGGTGTGACCGTTGTCTTTAAAAACATGTTTTGGCAAGGCAGGCTCATTTACAATCTTGATTAAAGTATTCTGTTTAAATAATTTTAAACCATTCAAGCTGCAAAAAAGAGAACCTAATTCGGCATAGAGCGCAAATATCTCGGATATCTCACCTGTTCACCAAAAATGACTAATTATATCCCTGGGAATGTCTGACACCAGCGCATACATATTGTAATAGACGTGCCAGGCATGAAAGCTTGACAGGTGTAGCAACAGTAACTAAGGAGGGTGGAGCTAAGCGAAGGGTCAATTAGGGTCAATTTTCTCAAGGAAAGAGCTAATATTATTTTCACTATCTGTGAACGACGCACAGAAAGTGACAAATTACGGGCAGTTTCAGTAGTGAAGTTTCTGTGAAGCGTAACATGAAAAATTCTAACACGTGTGCAAAGCACTTTGTTGCAGTTTGTGTCAAAAAGATCAATATTTCAATACAAATCCACACTGAAATATTTAAAATCATACAATCTTGCTTTCACATTGCTCTCTCACCTTCTCTCTTCATCTGCTTTCTCTTCTCTTGACACGCGCTGCTGCGTGTTCCTGACCTGTATAAACAATTTTGAGAGGTTAGTAACTGATCTCATATCTCATTTAACATGTTTTCTTGGTTTTTTGTTTTTTTTACAATAAAACCAAAATCAAATGTAGTAGTGCAACAGGATTATGTTTGTTTGATTTTTTTTTAAACCACCAATACTGTGTGTGTAAACCATTATTTAAACCAGTCATTCTTTAAATTACTTTAACAGTCATTATTTAAAACAGTCAAAATATGGTCAACCATTTGGTAGAGCAAAAAACATAAAAACACTGTGGAAATTGCCAGTTTGGAGTTGGCAGTTTCAAAGAGTAATTACAGAAAGCCAGCAAAAACTAGCCAAAACCATGTCTTCGTTAAAACACAGCCACAAAACTCTACACATGGTTGGTTGTTGCGCTTATTTCACAATACACTGGCTCTTTATTATCACATTGAATATGCACAACAATCTCTCTGAGCTCAGGTAAAATATGACCTTCGTTGTTGTGACATTGAAGATTTATGTGTATAGAATAAATGCAGGAAACATACACCGTCCATCTGGCGTCGTGGGGTTTTTGCATGTACACATGTTTAAATTATCCTCTGACTGGAGACCATTGGCTTTTTTTATATTTCTCTGCATATGCTGCAAACTCATCTTCCTCTAGGAGTTGTGGATGATCGATTGGTCAGTGGCATTGGACAGAAGGGGTAACGGCAGTGCGTGTGCATCTGTCACTCTGAGTCATCCCAGCCTGCCCACATGGGATTTACGTACACACACACACACACACACGCTGCTCAACAAAGCCCCTCGCCTACATTCACTTCATAGCATTAGAGTGCTTTCTGCAGGTCAGCTGACAGAGAGTGTAATTCATCATTGTGCTTAAAGTTGTCTCTGTTTGCGTGAGATCCTTACCACATTTTCACTATGTAAACCCAGAGTAAGTGTCTGAGCATGTTCTGAACCATATGTTGCCAATTACAGTGAAAATATTTGGTGCAAAAAATAATACAATGCACATCTTGTAAAAATATTCAAGTTGACATCTTTACATCAAGTAAACATTCATCATTCATTCATTCATTCATTTTCTTTTAAGCTTAGTCCCTTTATTAATCAGCGGTCGCCACAACAGAATGAACTGCCAACTTATCCAACATGTTTTACGCAGCGGATGCCATTCCAGCTGCAACCCAACACTGGGAAACACCCATACACTTTTGCATCACACACATAGACTACTGCCAATTTAGCTCATTCAATTCACCTATAGCACATGTCTTTGGACTGTGGGGGAAACGGGAGCACCCGGAGGAAACCCACACGAACACAGGGAGAACGTGCAAACTCTACGCAGAAATGCCAACTGACCCAGCCGGGACTACGTCCTGGCTATTAATTCACAATAAAGTGATGAGATCAGAATATAATTATTCATAATTCTAAAGCTGAATTATTATGTTTTAGACATATGCTTGTCATTTGTCATTGACAACATTATTAGACCATTTTTTCTACTTCAAAACATTTGTCATTATCAGAATCCCTCTTAAACTAAACATTTATTTTCATACACAACACTGTTCGCTATGAAAGAAAAAAACATATCAAATGCTTGTCATAATAATAATTTTAAAATGCGATATGATCACCTAAATCAGTGGTTCTCAAACTGTGGTACATGTATTTATCAAAAAATGATTTATATATGAATATGATGATATATAGCCTTTATTTGTGAGGTCCAGGCGTTGATGAATTTGCTACTATATGTTAATACTTTACATTTAAGTACAGGAGTTGTTTTTTTACTTTTTAAGAACAATAACCAACCATTTTTAACTTTTAAAAGCACATTTTAATTTAAATGTTAATGTTTTTAGTTTTTGTTTGTTTGTTTGCTATTTTTTTACATATAAGCACAGTACAGTGTTAATGTTCAGACTATTTATAATGTTTAAAGTTGCTGACAATAATAAATATTCTTAATAATAGGAATTAATCTGCCACATTTTTATTTAACTGTGCAGAGCTGTAGCTGCTTAACTGAGCCTACTATGCTACTGTATTTCAATACTGCTCATTATGGTGGTACATGGAGAGACATTTTTTCCTAAGTTGGTACTTGATGAAAAAAGTTTGAGAACTACTGTTCTAAATGATGTGAACGCTCTTGGTTTCACTGCCACTGCTAAGTGCAAACATGTCATGGCTGTAGTCACTTTGAGTTCAGTTTGCAGCAAACTGAACGTTATTTGCAACTTTATTACCTGTTATTCACAGCCTATGCAGGTTCTGTTCACTAAAGTAGATGTCATTGATGGGCATGTGCTTGTCCTCTCAGTGGTAAACAAACAGTGCGTTAGCTCATGTGTGATTTTGTTTTTACGAATACATCATTAGATTAAGACAGAATTATATTTTTGGGTGAATTGTACTTTATAAATACAGTATGTGACACTTTTCACACCATTTGGAGCTGTTCATGTTGCTGAGCAACGTATATAAAACAATGTGAAGACTTGTGCGACCACCTTCACTCTTCTCTCCTGACCTTGAAAAAATAATTGGCTGAATCGTAGAAAAGCTGAATTAAGATCGTGTGTAAGGTCGAATCGAGATCGCAATCTTTTTTCGATTAATCGGGCAGCCCTATCATAGAATTGAATTATTATAGATTGATGGACAATGTTGAGGGTTTTAGGATATTTGGAGTTTGGATGGGAAAATATTTACCGTTATGGGAAAAAGTAATCAATATTTTAAATAATTTGTTTTAATAATGTATTAAATTTTTGAACGTCTATATACTCAATTTGTATTAATTGGCTTTTATATAGGCAAAATAAAATGAAAAAGTTAGTAAAAAAGTTATTCTCTCTTTCTCTTTCTTTTATATGCACTCTTCCTCTCTCTCGCTCTCTTTTCTATATGCCCCCTCTGCAACTGCGGTAGCGCCTGCTGGTCCTCACCCATATCCACTCAGCTCATTGTTCAGCGGGTAGCCGATTCATCACTACTAAATAAAATAAGGAAGGGGAGAGAAAAGCGCATACGCAGCAGCAGAATGCAATCTGTCATCCTCCAGTGTCTCTCCTCTCACTCCTGTAGCTCTGCTAAGCTCCTCTTTTCCAGCCAGAGCCCTTAAATTCAGCCCCGCTCTTTTGAAGTGTGTTGCTGAAGGCCGAGCGTTTGCTAACGGTGGCGTTTGAGAGTCATTGAACTGCTCTCTCTCTGTATCCGAGCTCGATTTAGGCCCATTTAATAGTGGATTGGAGAGGAACAGGGCCTGTGCTTAATCTGCTTAAGCCTGGTCTCATCTTCCTGCGCTATCAGGCACACAACTTACATCATCGCTTATGCTCCTTTTACAGTTTTTCCCTATGTGTATGCTAGCGATTTAGTGCCCTTGTGTTTGACCTTGCGCATTAACCCCTGGTTGATAGAAATAGGATCAAGGAGAATTGGATCAGGACAAGGAGTTGTTGCAGACTATTTGACTCACATTGAAAACAATTAATCAATGATTTTTCTAATATTTTATTTAAATGAATGATTTCTGCATTATGAGAGTTTCTTTTCTTATTTTGTGAAGCCTCAAAGAGGACAGGTTGAGGGAAAATAAATTGAGATGGAAGTAACATATTTCAATGCCTTTACATTCTCTCACTGAACTTCTGCATTCCCCTGAGAAACTTTGTGTTTGTTCACAAAACTTTCTCTTTCCCCTGAGAATCTTTACCTGCAGCACTAGTTACTGTAATAAAATACGAATGTTTTGTGAATGTATGTCATGGTTCTTGGGGAATGCAACATTTTTGTCAGTGAATGAAAACGTTTTTCAAACAAATGCAGAATTTTTATTTAGGGGGATGCAGGTGTTGTTGTGGGAAAAAGCCAATGTTGTGGAAGTTTATCTGGGAACGCAGTACTTTTGGCAGCAAAAAGCAAATCAGACCCTCCAGGATTTCACAGTTTTGTGGAATTTGCTATTTTTTTAATTATTGCAGATTTCTGGCATATTTAACATGGCGCTCTGTGGCATGGCAGGAATTGACTGTCCAAATTCCTGCCTGCCATGTCACTTTGAATGGGTGACGTCAGACATTGCCGAACTGCATTGTGGATCCACCGGCGCAGCTTCAGTGGTGTTGCTCGCTGCAGAAGTTGGGACTTTCTCAACTTTTCAAGCGCCGATGGAAGCGTCAGACCGCTAAATGCAAATACACCAGCTCAGACAGTAGCCAATTGCTGACTAATTTCATTGGCTGATGCTGCTATGATGATCTGTCAACCTCAACTTCGGACACGCCCTCTGTCAAGCATTGCCCCATGTGAATCGGGAGTTAGTGCTCACCTGGTGTTCAAAGCCCTAAGTTGTTAATACACTTTTCTCATCTATTGTGTGATCCGCATCATGTGACATTGAATTTGAATTTTGAATTTGAATTTATTAAATGGGATAGCCCCTTGGGATGAATCATCTCATTTTCAAGGGGGTCCCTAAGAAGTACATAAATCAAACAGAGTACAACACATCATAACACACATACAGCTAAACAAAACAAACAAGCAGCACACTTCACCTGAAACACTCCCCACAGTCTAAAGCCTAAGCCACCAAAAACATATAATCAAAAGTACAAACAATTTGATATACAAATAAGTAATAAGCATTTAAATTGGAACCGATATTCATACGATATACAAGTTGTTTCCAAAAAAGAAGATAAATTATTCCAACGCCTGTTTTTTGAACTAGGCCACATCACTCATTGTATGTCTCGGTAAACGCATTACATATTGTATATACTGTATGCATCCTGTTGTCATATGCCCTCTCTCTTGCTCTCTCTCACACTCACTTTAGGCATGCATGTTCTGCATCATGTCCACCAACATGTTCAAATAGCCGTCAAAGAACACATCCTTATTTTCCAATGGGTGGTTTTATTTTCAAATATGATACAGCAGCTTTAGGGCTAATGTCTAGTTTCTCTTTGTTTTTCAGTGTTTTCTTTATATAAATTACAGAAATCAATTATTCTTAATATTCGCTGGTTCAAACCTCGGCTGGGTCAGTGGGCATTTCTGTGTAAAGTTTCATGTTCTCCCCATGTTCATGTGGGTTTCCTCCAGGTGCTCCGGTTTTTCACAAGTCCAAAGACATGTGGTACAGGTAAATTGGGTATGAACAACATGTGCTGGATAAGTTGGCCGTTTATTCCGCTGTGGCGACCCCAGATTAATAAAGGGACTAAGCCAAAAAGAAAATGAATGAATGAATGAATGAATTATTTTCAGTGTCATAAAATTGATAACGAATTAAGATGTGTACATACAGTATGTGCACATGTACATGTACAGATGTGTATATTTTCACAGCAAAACAAAAAAAAAAGACAAAATTTGCCACAGATTTTGTAAAAACTCCACATAAATAGCCACATAATCAATCATTTTAGTCGCATTTTAGTCAAGTTTCTTAGAGATGTGATACTTTTGCAAGTAAATAAAGCAAATGTGTAAATGCTTTGCAAGTGAATGCTAAATTTCTCAAGAAAGTGGACCTTTGTGGAGTGGATCTTTGTGAAAGACATCTTTTTAGAAACAAAAACAAAATATATTTAGATATACAGTTTAGCAATGCAATCATCTGCAAAACAAACAAACAAACAAACAAACAAACAAAAACTAAATATTTTGCAAACATCTGCAAACTTAAATGTGCAGTAGGTGATTTGCCTAAATGCTATCTGTTAGCATAATATCTTTGAAACACAATTCCTCCCCTGCTGTCCAAAGCCACGTTTCCTGAAATCCCGAACACACTCATTAAAGATGATAGTTGACAACCCACTAGATCATGTCATTCGCCAATTAGAAAACTTTATAGTACATTATGATACTACAATTCTTCTTATTATATCTAGCAGGTTTTTAGTTGTGTTGCAAGCAAAACTTGTCATATTGTGCAATATTTCATGCATACAAGGATCGCTGGTCTCACTCTATCACATGCTTTGTCCTAAAGCAACTATTCAGTTCAATTTTTCAATTCAATTCACCTTTATTTGTATAGCGCTTTTACAATGTAGATTGTGTCAAAGCAGCTTCACATAAAAGGTCACAGTAAATAGGAACAGTGTAGTTCAGTTTGTAGTGTTTAAGTTCAGTTCAGTTTAGCTCAGTTCAGTGTGGTTTAAAAATCACTACTGAGAGTCCAAACACTGAAGAGCAAATTCAACGGTGCGCAGCTCTACAGATCCCGAACCATGCAAGCTAGTGGCGACAGCGGAGAGGGAAAAAACACTTCACTAATTGGCGAAAGTGAAGAAAAAAACCTTGAGAGAAACCAGACTCAGTTCGGCACGACCATTGTATGCTTACAACTACTGTATGCTTATGGGTTGGCTGGTGGGGTGCAGGAATTACACTTATCCCTAAGCCATACTCGCATGCTATTTCAGACAGAATATTCAATGTAGCATGGTAAACAATATAGGGATACAGGTTATCATCGTTCAAAAATGAACCAATGTGAATATAAAACCAACTTCACCTCAGTAAAACAGGCTAGGGGGAATATCACTATTTACTTATGTTTTGTTGTTAAACTAAATAAAAATCTACATTATTGATGCTGTAAAAGGACCTTATGAAATTGAAAATGGTCACATCAATCTTTTGCCGGTTTCAGTAGATTTCAGTAGCTGAACAACACTTCTGTGCATGTAACCCATTCATAATACAACACAATCTACATTATCTTTGCGTGACTAAAATAGTTTTAAAACATAACATTACCTGTCTAAAAGAAATACTTCAGCCATGGCATCATCCTTCCTTTTGCGTGCAAAAGTAACTATTGATTCAGGATTTTAAAAAGTTTGATTCAACCTTTGTTTTCACTTCTGTCTCTCTTATGTGCAGGTGAACGCGCGGCAAGGCTGTGCAGATGTACAAATCCATTTGTTGACAGACAGTTTGGGCTACTTATCAGAATTATGGGAATTGCTGGCCATATACCTTATAATATACCTAATCCAGAATATATAAATAAATATAAATACATTTAAATCATTTACTTTAATCATAACTATTGAAATGTAAAGAGATTTTCAACCAGTACAACAACAAATGCTTCTGAAGACAATCACCTACTGCACCTTTAATTTACAATAACAAATACAAACATTTTTTTGTGTGAATGCGAAGTTTTTTGCAGATTGCAAAAAAAATCTTTTTTTGTAGGGAGCTCTGTTCTTTTTCATGTGTTGAACTTAAGAGTGAGAGGGTTCAGAGGAGCAGAAAAGCAAGGGCAGGCAGGTCGGAGCACACGAGCGCAGAGCTCTTTGTGGATGTGCTGAGAGGAAACCAGGCCAGGCTTAAGAGCTGCAGAGACTAGCAGCAAATCTGCCCCGAGACTGAACTGACAATCACGTAGTCTGCCACGGGGCTTTTGGGAGCAGAGAAGAGCTCTAAGACTCCAGAGCTTTTTCTTTGTGTGTGCATATTTCAATATGTTTATGCATGTTTGTTATCCCGTGTGTTAGAGTTTAAGCGGACATGTCAAAGCCATTTGATGCATCTGAAGGACAGGACTTCGGTGTTTATAGTCTTATTTTGAGGGCATAATCACTCCTAAACAAGGTAAAACACCTGAAGGATCATTTTAATAACACTGAGACATAAAGTGTGTGCTTGAAATAAATGTCAGAAGAAGAAGATAAAGGAGAAAAAGCATTATATAATCCCCTTCCACATATTTAGGCCAATCAAATGGGCTTTATTGTTTTTTTTTCCCTCTGACCTAATGCAGATGCTTTGTGAATTAGTTATGAAACACATCTATTTATTTTCCACAGGTCTCAGGGGAGTCCTGGACTTAGAGATTTGTTATTTGCCAGTTTGTTTGTATAAAAGATCAGGGTGTCATATTAGACAGCAATTTAACTTTTGAAAATCATATATCCCATGTCACAAAAACTGCATTCTTTCATTTGAGAAATATTGCTAAGTTACGAAGTATGCTATCCATATCAGATGCAGAAATGCTAGTCCATGCTTTTATGACTTCTAGGCTGGATTACTGTAATGCTCTGTTTGCTGACTATCCAGCATCCTCTATTAACAAACTTCAGCTAGTAAAAAATGCAGCTGCCAGAGTTCTTACCAGGTCTAGAAAATATGATCATATCACCCCAATTTTATCCTCCTTACTGGCTGCCTGTTAAGTTTATTATTGAATTTAAAATATTACTTCTTATTTATAAAGCTTTAAATAATCTAGCTCCTGTTTATCTAACCAACCTTCTTTTTCTTCTGTCAACCTTCTTTACTCTGGAATAGCCTTCCTGATAATGTCCGAGGCTTAGACACACTCTCCCAATTCAAAACTAGATTAAAAACCTTTTTAGTAAAGCATACACTCAGTGCATCACTTAGCGGTATGATACATGAATGTGCTCCACACAGGTTTTTGCATCTCGTTTATATACACTATGAACAGCAGCTATGCTAATTATTCTCTTGATTCTCCATTTCCACTTGGGGATACTCATCCCGAGGCTCTCAGACTGTGCAGCGCCACTGATTCGATCCAAGACCAGCGATGAGATGATCCCAAGGTTTCCATATCCTGGATCAGGCCATATCCTGAGCAGCTGCTGTGGTGGTCATGGAGGAGTGAAGAAAATGAGACTGATTCCTGTGACGCTCCAGGGACAGACGAGTCTCTGCTGAGGTCCAGCTTTCCAGCCTCCAGCACCTAGACTGCAGCTTTGCACAAGATGTTTGGCCAGTGGGAGAAATGGTCGTGCCCAACTGAGTCTGGTTTTTCTCGAGGTTTTTTAATTCTTCACTTTCGCCAATTGGTGAAGTTTTTTCCTCGCCGCTGTTGCCACTGGCTTGCATGGTTTGGGATCTGTAGAGCTGTGCATCTATGGATTTGCTCTTCAGTGTTTGGACTCTCAGTAGTGATTATTAAACCACACTGAACTGAACTTAAACACTACAAACTGAACTACACCGTTTCAGTTTACTATGATCTTCTATGTGAAGCTGCTTTGACACAATCTACATTTTAAAAGTGCTATACAATTAAAGGTGAATTGATTTGAATTGTTTGTCTTTGCCTTTTTTTCCAGAGGAGAGTAGGTTTAAGAGCAGCACACACAGTTTAATGCAATGGCTCACTGCTTCACAGAGGACAGCTCATATGAAAAATCATAGGTTATTATGTCATATCATATCATATCATATCATATCATATCATATCATATCATATGTCATATTATATAAATCATGTAGGTTACTATAGATATTTGTCATCAGACCACCTGTTCAAATATGTGCACATCCCTGATTATTTTATTTTATTTTTTATTATTTTTAATTTAATTAAAAAATTTTTATTTAATTTTATTTTATTTTCAGCTTAGTCCCTTTATTAATCAGGGATTATCCAGCATATGTTCTTTGCAGTGGATGACCTTACAGCTGCCACCCGTCACTGGGAAACACCTATACACTCTCATTCACACACATGCACTACGGACTACTCAGCTTACCCAATTCACCTATAGCACATGTCTTTGGACTTGTGGGGGGAACCGGAGCACCCAGAGGAAACCCAAACGAACACGGGGAGAACATGCAAACTCCACACAGAAATGCCAGCTGACCCAGCTGAGGCTCGAACCAGCAACCTTCTTGTTGTGAGGTTACAGTGCTAACCACTACACCACCGCACTGCCCTTTGATTTTATTTTATTTTATTGGCACATACTTTACATTTTAGGCTTAAAGAATCATTTCAAATAATAAAATGAGGACTCTACAGTATATGCTGTTTCATGCATGCCAGACCTGTAGTTGGCAACTGTACACATATGATCAGTGATAGTCATTTTAGTTTTAGCTCTCATGGGTACCTACAGTATTAGACATGGAATATGCACGTCATTACAAAATCATGTTTTTGCAGTTTACACAGACACTATAATGATGTTATTGGAAAAGATGCACTTTTAAACTGGTTTTCAAATGCTTGCGTATTCAATCTCTAAATCCAATACCACAGTCAGGGATGGGCAAAAATACATTAAAATGTATTGTAAAATAAAATACCAAATACCTCAGTTTTACGCGCATCAAAATAAACTACAAAATACAGCAGCCACAACAAGTATCAAAATAAAATACTGTATTTTGTATTTAAAAAAAAAATACTACAAAATACTTTTACAAGGGAGCACGTCATTTCTTCGCAATCCTTCAATCAATAGGTCTGTTTGATCAATCCCTTCATCATTATCTTTCTTAATCTTTCATTAACTGGAAGAGTCTTTGTGAACACCAGTACACAGTCCTTGGTTGTTTTAAATTTCTAAACATCCTCTGATTTCCACCTGCAGCACTGAGAATGATGTGCTTTAGGCTCCACATCCTGTTCTTAAGGACTGATACTTTGTTCCATGTAATTATTTAAGAAAATATGCTGATGCCAAATTGTACATAGACAATAGAATACACAAAACATGTCACTCGTATAGTTTTGAATGGGGAAACGTGTAATGGTCAATAAAGCATGATCTCATTCCTTTTGAGTGCGCATGCGCATTAGCTCAGGCAACCTGAAAATATGCAGATTTTGTTTGATTCGGATGTTTAGAAACAAAACTTATGAGACGGCTGTTGTTTAATTTTTATTGGTGGTTCCAAATATGTAATGCAATCGTAAGCTTGGCAAACAGGCTACGTTCACACTGCAGGCAAATGTGGCACGAATCAGATTTTTTTTGCCCACGTGTGAATCAGATCTGTTTTCGTCTTGACAGTGTGAACAGCCGAAACCACGTGGAATCTGATCTTTTTAATTCGGATTTGTGCCACTTTCATATGTAGTATTAAATCAGACACAGATCTGATGTTTTTGGTTAACGGTTAAGTAGGATTTCATGTGACATTTACATAATCTTTGCGTCATCATCCTGTGCTGTAAACATCATCTACTCATCAACAGCATAGTAGAATGGCACACAGGGCAATTACTTTACCACAAAAAGTTGATTGCTCATTTTGAAAAAAAAATTGAAGGCAAAACCGGTGATTGGGGCACAGGTTAGTCGCAAAGCTGAAGAGCGGTGGGGGGGTGGGGGTGCTGCTGCGGATAGGGGATCCGTGCGCAAAGGACCCCCATTTTAAGGATGACCTTTCCCTCCGAGAGAAATAAAAGGGCAGGTGCTCAAGCACCCAAACCCCCCTTCTGCACGTGCCTGTTGTTTATAATGCAGTAAAATGAAATAACTGCAAACGGAGATAAACCAACTCCGCCTTCACAGTTCAGTCTGCGGCTGCTCATTAACCCTTGATGAGTTCACTACACCGGTGGTCAGAAAGATGCGCACTGCGGTTGTCATAAATCAAAAATGATCAGTGTTTTGAATCACAAGAGACTTATTTTAGTTTCAAATGCCAAAATACACATTAGTAGAAGCAGAACGACCCTTTAAAGTTCATGAAATACACCACGGTTGTCTGTGAAAAGGGCAATAATCATATTAAGCATAATCCGACAACATGCTTACTTCATAAAATATACACATTGTTTGCATAATTAGACATTTTGTGCTGTCCGTAAGTGTACTTTTGTGCAGGCGGGTCCGTTTAAGACCGTGATCTGTTCACACTGCAAATCTGATATTGGCCACATTTATAACAACAATGTGAACAGCTATGCAAAAAAAAAATCAGATCTGAGAAAAAAAATCAGATTTAAGCACTAAGCCTCACAGTGTGAATGTAGCCACAGTTTTGTAGAATTTAATGTTTCCCCATTCAGACAGAATGCCTGAGCATACTGCCCCTAGAGGTGTTTGTTGCCATTTGTCAGTAATTCTTTTATGTGTGTTGCATAATTTCTAATCAAACTCCAAGCACTGACCACCTTCTTAAAAAAAGGCAAATAACTGAGAAAGTCAGCAAGAAAATACAAAAAGACAAGACACTAAAGTATTTTGATACAAAATATAAACCCATTTTCATAAACCCTATCAAGTACAAATGACCAAATATAGTTTTTTATTTGAAATACGTATTTGAAATACATGTATCATAAATACTGCCTATTCCTGATCACTCATTCACTCATTCATTCGTTCATTCATTCATTCATTTTCTTTTGGGCTTAGTCCCTTTATTAATCTGGGGTCACCACAGTGGAATAAACCGACAAACTTATCCAGCACATGTTTTACGCAGCAGATGACTTTTCAGCCACAACCCAAAACTGTAAAACAGCCACACACTCACATACACTACGGCCAATTTAGCTTATCCAATTCACCTATAGCGCATGTATTTGGACTATGGGGGAAACCGGAGCACCCTGAGGAAACCCATGCCAACACAGGGAGAACTCCACACAGAAATGCCAACTGACCCAGCCGGGGCTCGAACCAGCGACCTTCTTGCTGTGAGGCAATTGTGCTACCCACTGCACCACCGTGCTGCCCTGCACAAAAAGTTTTCTATTTTAATTGAAAATGCAGTTAAAATCCCCTTAATGTGTAATTTGCAGTAAGCTGCTACACAGTCACAACCCCAACCGAAAATAACAAAACACAGCTTATCAGGCTGAGAGTGGCATTCCTGCATTGTTAGCAGATACAACTGATTTCCACACAGTGAGATTTCTGCATTGTTGTCCTTTTTGTTGCTGTACTGAAGAACAATGCTGATCTGTTTAGTGTGTGGTCTGTGTGTGTGTGTGTGTCCATAAGCCCAGTTTTGGATGATGGTAATGTTATGGGTTTGTGTTCGTTCCCAGTTGGCAGTGGTGGAAGCATTAGGAATAGATAAAGCTTTGATCATAAGTAAGGTGTGTGTGTGTGTTTGTGTGTGTGTGTGTTCAAGTCCAGATGGTTGCTTGCGGGTAAAGGTGCAGTCTCGCTGTTTGTTCCACTTTAGTTGTGCAGGTTCTCTTTGTCTCGCTCTATATGATGAGTGTGAGTTATGCCCGGGGCAGGTGAACTCCAAACAACTCTGATCTGCAGCGTGTACCGAATGTTCGCCCTCAGTAATTCATAGCTTCATATCTCTGCAGCAATCTCCCCCTCTGCGCTCCACATGCGCTCTTATTTTTACACACTTCTCCATATCTCTCTCTCTCTCACTCTTGCTTCATCTTCCCCCTCCCCTTCCTCTGCTCCCTCTCTTCCTTATGTACGATCGCACCTCTCTTTACCAGACAGTAGTTTGTGTCCTTACATCTCTGTCTTCCGCTCCATCCTTCCTGCTCTCACTTGTCCCGCTACCTCTTATTCTACCGGGATCCAGCAGTCTAAAGCTGGAGCTGGGATGACCACTGGAAGTGCTGGATTCCTGGTCTGCCGAGAGGATTAAGTGGAGTGGACAGCTGGCAGATGATCAGAGTGAGAGCGGCAGCCAGGACCGGCTCATATTTATTGAGAGGATTGGAAGATTGTGCAGATATTGGCCGATCGCTGCGGGACGGGGCCAGGAAGCCTCCGGGCTGTTTTGTGTAATGTGAAAACCTGCCCCGAGGGTGAGTGAGAGCTGAAGTGTGTCATTTTTTCAATGTTAAATATGCTAGCCCTGCTTCCTGTGCAGAGGCAACTTGAAAGTCAGCAATTTGGAAATGTATGGTACTGGTATGTTGATTTCCTCAAATATGAAGACGGCAGTGATGTGGCTCTCTTGGTGTTGTTTCTAAGTCAGAGTGATGGATTTTGAAATGGAACTTGCTAGGTTGGTGTGTTACTAGAAACCAGCAGAGTGTTTAAAGTGTGTTTTTTTTTTGTCATTTTTGCAATGCCGTTTAGTGACGCAGTGACAATGCAAAACTTTCAGCATTGCATTTATCAAAATGGAAGTAACAGGGTTTGCTGTTTTTTTTTTTGTTTAGTGGTGTTTCTAGCAAGTTAGTCTAGGCATTTAGTTCACCTACACGAAATGTTAGTCAACCAGCTTGATCTATCTGATGACACACTATAATTAAAGAAGTCTAACTGGTAAACAAGGATGTAACCAAAGATGGCATCATCAAAACACAACATTGTGCTTTCTTTGGAAAGATTGGGTAGTTTTTGACAGATTTTGCAGACTAATTTGACTTAACCCATCTGTTCTTTTGCCCTCAGGTCCTTTGGCATCTTGACATCTTCCGCAGAAGCTTCCGGCAGCTGAACACCCACAAGTGCATGGAGGACTCGTGCATCTTCTGCGCTCTGAAGGTGAGTGTAACCAGGTTCAAACTAAAGCATACTTCAACTTTCCACATTCTGTGGAAGTCTGAGCACTGTCCATGTGACAACTTTCATCATAAGGAAAGTCTGTGGACTGTGTGTGCCTGTTCATCCATGGATGAGCATACTTTGTAAGCTGCACAGAGACGAGTGTGTACAACTAAGGTCCATTCCCAACATAGAGCATACAACACAGGTGCCATAGCCATATCACCCTGCAGCCCAAGACCGTTACTCAATGAGGCTAAGCAGGGCTGAGCCTGGTCAGTACCTGGATGGGTGACCACATGGGGAAAACTAGGTTGATGTTGGAAGTGGTGTTAGTGAGGTCAACAGGGGGCGCTCAACTTGTGGTCTTTGTGAGTCCTAATGCCCCAGTAAAAGTAAAGGGGACACTATACTGTCGGTGGGCGCCTTCTTTCGGATGAGACGATAAATCGAGGTCTTGGCTCTCCATGTCACCTCTCTTAAAGAGTAGGGGTGTAACCTCGGTGTCCTGGCCAAATTCCCTCTCGGCCCTTAACTATCATGGCCTCCCAATCATCCCTATCCACTGAATTGGCTGTATCACTGTCTCTCCACTCCACCTGTAGCTAGTGTGTGGTGAGCGCACTGGCGTCGTTGTCCTGTGGCTGCAGTCGCTTCATCCAAGTGGATGCTGCACACTGGTGGTGGTGTGGAGAGACCCTCTTATCATGATTGTGAAGCGCTTTGGGTGTATGACAATAAATGCGCTATATACATACACACATTACACATTACATTAAACATTTACAAATTTGTTTTATAACCTTTCATGTATCCTTACGCCAATGCCTACCCTTTCCCCTTAAAACAGAATGGCATACAGCATTACTTGTCATCATACATTTTGTGAGCACACAACTGTAAGCACTTTTGTTTACATGGTATTCATGAACATTAAAACAATAATTATCTCTAGAGTAATTAAAAGTATGCAGTGGTACACAATAATGAAATTCCCTCCTAATGAACTTTTATTTCTGATGTGGTATGCTGTCAAGTCATCAGTATTCAGACATTTTTCACATCTTTGAAAAACATACTATAAATATGATTGAATGTAACATACTGTATTTGTTGTTAAAATCCTTAATAATGGCAAAAACTACTTCCATTTCTAAGGAAAACTCAGAAATTCATCTTGTAAATTCAAGTGGGGTGTTTAAGAATCTTTGATAAAATGGTTACATTACCCTTACCACTCTGTCCAAGTAAGAATGAAGACACACATACTGAATTGAATACAAAAACAGAAGGATAAGGGAGAAGGTAGTCGTAAGAAGGTGAAATGGACTTGGGCCTAAAAAGGGCCCAGTTGTGCATACTAGATCAAAAGGTGCTTTCTGTTAGTATGGCCTTCTCAGAAAAGTAGCTTGAGGCTCCAGGAGTCTCCTAGAGTGCCCGGGCTGCTCTTTTAATGATCCAGCAAGGTGAGGGTAGAGGCTGTGTGGACTAATTGACTTCCTTGCTGACCTTACTGTAGCACAAGAACAGAATAAAAATGAGATCCTCAACATCAAGAGCCCTCTGTCGCTCTTTTTCGAGGAAGTCTTTTTAATTTCCTGCCTGGCGGCTGATAGAAGAGGGAGGTAGAGGAGGAAAGAGAGATATACGCTAGGAAAAGCAACTCTGGTCTCTTTTTAAATAACAAGCAAAGGCCTCTCACTCAAACAATATCCTGTTTTGTAGTCGCCCTCAGGCTAAAAGTAGCTGTGCTATTTAAAGGTGTCACATACCAGTACGAAGTCGCAAGCAAAACTGACATATTCCTTTAAGAAGCTCCTTGTTTTGTGTTAAAAGGAATCTTTGCCGTCAGATTTGTACTTGGCTATTTGTTTCCAAAAATACCTACTCTTCTTGTTGGCTGTTTTTGTGCCTGAGAGAAAAGGAGAGGTACAAATAGTCTGATAGATTGAGAGGTCTTTTTCTTACTCTTCTTTGTGTCTGGTCTAATCTTGTTCTGGTTTTGGGTGATTTACCTCTTTACTTGATGTCCAGGCATCTTGTTCTTTCCGCACTGAACACTTGGTTCCTCTGTTGATGTAAGCACAGGTTCTTTTTTATTGTTTCCACGGCTACCTGTTACCTTGGCTACTCTGTTCTCTGGCCCAGTGTCACGCCCACATGATGCCGGAAAGGCAGTCTGTGCCTCCTGGTTTCCTTGGTTGTTTGGTTGCTTGTCTTTAGTTGTGAGCTTCAGCGTTGGTGGTCTGTTGGCTCTGTGGAATTGTCCTGCATCCATTTAGTGTAGAGGTGTCCTGTACTTCAGACTCTAGAGTACATTGCAGAAGTCAAATTCACAAATGCAAACTTTTTTTAGCATTTATTCTACACTCACCGGCCACTTTATTAGGTACACCTTACTAGTACCGGGTTAAACCCTGTTTTGCCTTCAGAACTGCTTAAATCCTTCGTGGCATAGATTCAACAAGGTACTGGAAATATTGATCAGAGATTTTGGTCCATGATAGCATCAGGCAGTTACTGCAGATTTGTCGGCTCGCATCTATGATGCGAATCTCCCGTTCCACCACATCCCAAAGGTGCTCTATTGGATTGAGATCTGGTGATTGTGGAGGCCATTTGAGTACAGTGAACTCATTGTCATGTTCAAGAAACCAGTTTGACATGATTTGCACTTTATGACATGTCTTGTTATCCTGCTGGAAGTAGCCATCAGATGATGAGTACACTGTGGTCATAAAAGGATGGACATGGTCCGCAACAATGATCAGATAGTGTGTGGCATTGACACGATGCTCAATTGGTACTAATAGGCCCAATGTGTGCCAAGAAAATATTCCCCACACCATTACACCACCACCAGCAGCCTGATCCGTTGATGTAAGGTAGGATGGATCCATGCTTTCATGTTGCTGATGCCAAATTCTGACCCTACAATACCGCAGCAGAAGTCGAGACCCATCAGACTGGCAATGTTTTTCCAATCTTCGATTGTCCAATTTTGGTGAGCCTGTGTGAATTGTAGCCTCAGTTTCCTGCTCTTAGCTGACAGGAGTGGCACTCGATGTGGTCCTCTGCTGCTGTAGCCCATCCGCCTCAAGGTTGGACATGTTGTGCCTTCAAACATCCTCTTCTGCATACCTCGGTTGTAACGAGTGATTATTTGAGTTACTGTTGCCTTTCTATCAGCTCGAACCAGCCTGCCATTCTACTCTAACCTCTGACATCAACAAGGCATTTGCGCCCACAGAGCTGCCGCTCACTGGATATTTTTTCTTTTTCAAACCATTCTCTGTAAACCCTAGAGATGGTTGTGCGTGAAATCCCAATAGATCAGCAGTTTCTGAAATACTCAGACCAACCCATCTGGCACCAACAACCATGCCATGTTCAGTCACGTAAATCACCTTTCTTCCCCATTCTGATGCTCAGTTTGAACTGCAGCAGATCACCATGTCTACATGCCTAAATGCATTGAGTTGCTGCCATGTAATACCTAATAAAGTGGCTGGAAAGTGTATAAGATGCAATGGTATCTATTTTTATACTACTAGTACTGTACTTATCTTTTAGCTACTACTACTGTTTCTTTATCAGTAAGTACTAGTACTTGTTCAGTACTTATTCGCTGGTATTCATTAGACACCTTGGGTCAGATTAACTAACAGCTTGCGCCAATGCAAACTGTCTTTTTGGCATTAAAACAGCACTGTCAGGATTTACTAAACACACGCAGTGAAGAATTAGAGCTGAAACACTTCAGGACATGTTTGCGCCTGACCTTATACTGAACATGCAATTGTAGGAGTTTCCCTGTCAGGCACAAATTTTGTGGGAGGAGTTTATTTAAATGAATCATGTGATGCAATTTACTATATTTTAAATGGCAGAGAAATTGAATATTGCAATTTACGCTGCCCAAATTACTGGTATTTGTGCCATTATTTAACACATAACAAGCATGTCTTAAAGTTTGTGCTTGAAATGGCTGCAATTGTTGTTGCTACAGTGTGAAGAGACATTACAGAGAACAGAGAGTGTGCGGTAGAAGGGAGAGGATATTTTCCACACATATTCATTTATTGGGAATACCAGAGGAACACATCATCTGAACATACTGTATTGTTTGCCAAGCCGTTTTTAATTTGTTTTCGGAATTAAAAGGAAACTTGAAACAATAGGAATGGGGAATAGGGAACTAGGGTTACCTGGTCTACCAAACTGTTCTGTTTCTCAAAGGACTGTCCCAAATTTCAGCTCTTTTTTTAGTGTCCTGTAAGAACAACCTGATTAAAGGTAACCAAGCTCGTGGTTGAACAAATTACCATCCTTTAATAATTTGTTATCGATTAACGTGTGAACTCTCGTCTGTGCCATTAGTTCCTCTTGTGCCTGAAATGTCAAATGCACAAACAGTTAGAGGTCTACCAACAAGGGTTTTTCTCTGGTCGATGCGATGTTGATATGTAGATATCAGGGCAGCTGATAACCGATATATGATGTAGATAGTTTTTTTGGGTCAATAAGTATTCCAATGACTTGTTTAATTGCAGGTGATAGAAGAATAGAAAGATACTGTAGGTGGATGGATAGATAGACAGACAGAAACACTTGTGCGTGTGCTTGTGCTCTTTTCTCAGGGCTACTTTGTTGATATGAAACCCAAATGAGCCTGTGTGAAATCCATCAGTGTGATTGAAGTGTGTGCGCTTTCCCTCTCTCTCTCTCTCTTTCTAAATGAAGTGTGTGTGAAGTGCTGAGGCATCAGAAATCATACTGCTGTGGTGACACAGAGCCGTATCATGAGAATGCTTTCACATATTTGCCTGGATTTATGACCGTTCACTGGGATCTGCTCTTCCTGTCCTTCTACTTGTCTTCTTTCATCATGCCTCACAATCTCTCTGCTTCTATCTCACTCATTTTTTCTCACTGTATTAAACCTTTTATTAAATTTAGCTCTGTTCCTGTTCACTGTTAACCCATTCAGGGACCAAAAGCAGTGTATAAAACAGGTGAACAAAACCACAAACATGGAAGTAGGCTTTTAATTTTATTTACATCAAAAATTTCCATCCATTTTTTAACTCAATGGTTGGATTTGTCCACATTAGACCCATCATTGGCTTAAAACAACCCAATCCTTTTTTGAGTGAAGGTTTATGCTTGATTTATGTTTTGAGACCAAGAAGGAATGACTGTATCTCAAGGTAATTTGTTTTGGAGTACATCAAATGCAGAGATGTATAGTAATGAAGAAGAACTACTTCACTACTGTACTAAAAGGCTGTATCTGTACTTTAGTGGAGTATTGTTTTTTTCTCCTACTTCCACTTTTACTTCAGTACATGTTTTTGATGAGTTTAATACTTTTACTCTGATGTATTTTTTAATGAGCTGCATCGTTACTCGTTACGATTATAAAAATATTACGAATCATTCCAAACCCACACTATCACTGCTAGAGCAGCAGATGGCTCTGTCAGGTTTGAATAAGCTAAGTTTGAAAAAGCTTGAATTAGCTGGCTCGTCATCATTCAGACGATCAAAGAAGACCGCTGCCTGCATTGAGAACATGGAAAACCCAGAAATTCCACCTTCAACTCCTTCACTTTCAACTGTTCGTGGCGATGAGGAAGAAGACCACCCATGGCCCTATTTAGAGTCCATGTTTGCATTTGTCGGAGTGAAAGACAGTTCATATAGAATGAAGTGCATACTCTGCCTCCCAAAATATTCGAAATAATGGCCTTCAAAAATTCACTATCGAATTTGAAGACACATATCAAGTTAAAATAATACACAAAACACAGCAGTTTGACTATCCGTAAGCGCTAGATAAGTTAACTAACGTAAGCTACCAACGGTTCATAACATGCTGCAATGTTCACTTAACATTACCATGTTTCTTTTCATTCTGCTTGATCACATGCCCCAAAAAAGATATTTAAAATAAACAAAACAATATGTCTTTTGACTGCTTTCTTTAATAACACAGTACTTGTACTTTTACTTTCAGTATTTAAGTAGTAAATTTTAGAATAAACTACTTGCAATACTTAAGTACAAAAAATGTTCAATACTTTAGTACTTCCACTTAAGTATGGTGCTTAAAGAGCATTTCAACTTCCATTTAAGTCACTTTTTTGATAGAGCACTTGTACTTTTACTTAAGTCTGAGTTTCTAGTACTTTATACATCTCTGATCAAATGACAAATGTTGTTGAGTTCACTGCATTTTCATCATTGTTAATAGAGCATTGGTCTTTGAATGCCATGTTTAGGCTGTGTGGGAAAACTTAACACATTGCCGGACTCAAAGGCAAATTTTTGTCACTCTTGCATTTTTCAGACGAGACTGGTGGCATGTGATCTTATGTGACTGCCATAGCCTTGAATGGCATGCGTTATGTCACCTCTCTCATTTCTAATGAAGGACCGTTAGTTTTGGCCCATCAGTTCTGAGAGTTCCTCACGCGTGCCGCCCGCCAGCCGCCTGCTTGCCAGCCATGTTATTGAAATTTAATGATCTAACGCTACTAATGAGCACTGAAATATGCCCTTGCCACACCGCTCCTTTTCGCAAACTGCTGAATTCCTCAAATGTGTTTATTTGAAAGCGTTCTCACAGTGGGGAGTATCATATTCATTTACTGAGAAGTAAATGAGCTGAGGGGTAGGAAGATGGAAAAATCATTTTGATTGTTTGCACAAGTGTGCAACACTTCAACAGTATTATTTACTGATTGGCATTTTCAACTTACCTACTTTGAATTTGCTTGTTACTAGTATTTTGTCAGTTTTATGAGGCTATAATACATATTATATTGTTATTATATTGTGAAAAAAAAACATTATTCTCCTTCAGCCACTTTATTAGTTCCAATTGTCCAACTGCTCATTAACGCAAATTTCTTATTAGCCAATCACATGGCAAAAACTCAATGCATTTAGGCATGTAGACATGGTCAAGACAATCTGCTGCAGTTCAAATTGAGCATCAGAATGGGGAAGAAATATGATTCAAGTGACTTTGAAAGTGGCATGGTTGTTGGTGCCAGACGGGCTGGTCTGAGTATTTCAGAAACTGCTGATCTACTGGGATTTTCATTCACAACCATCTCTATGGTTTACAGAGAATGGCCTAAAAAAGAGAAAAGATCCAGTGAGCGGCAGTTCTGTGGGTGCAAATGCCTTGATACCAGAGGTCAGAATGGCCAGAATGGCCAGAATGGCCAGACTGGGTCAAACTGATAGAAAGGCAACAGTAACACAAATAACCACTCGTTACAACCGAGGTATGCAGAAGAGCACCTCTGAATGCACAACATGTCCAACTTTGAGGCAGATGGGCTACAGTAGCAGAAGACCACACCGGGTGCCACTCTTGTCAGCTAAGAGCAGGAAACTTAGGCTACAATTTGCACAGACTCACCAAAATTGGACAATAGAAGATTGGAAAAACGTTGCCTGGTCTGATGAGTCTCGATTTCTGCTGCAACACTCCGATGGTAGTGTCAGAATTTAGGATATGTTGGACCAAAGTCTGAGAGGAATATTTCCAGTACCTTGTTGAATCTATGCCATGAAGGATTAAGGCAGCTCTGAAGGCAAAAGGGGGTCCAATCCAGTATTAGTAAGGTGTACCTAATAAAGTGGCCGGTGAGTGTAAATATATTATGTATGCATACATACGCTATATATATATATATATATATATATATATATATATATATATATTATATATATATATATATATATATATATATATATATATATATATATATATGAGCCACAAGTGGTTCTGTTTATTTCATTACAAGTTTTTTTCTGTTGATCACAAAAGAAGATATTTTGAAGAAAAAGGAAACCTATCACATACTAAGTTGGAAAAAAAAAGTTACCTGTTTATCAGTTTCCAACATTCTTTAAAATGTTTTCCTTTCCATTCAACAGAAGAAATAAACTCAAACCAGTTGGGAAAAAGTATACGGTGGGTATATGTTGACAGTATTGACGTTTTTTGGGTGAACTATCTTTTTAAAGTAATTGACAACATAAATTGAAAGGAAAATAAATAACTTAAATGGTCCGGCCTTGTTTTTAAGCCTTTAATGTTTGTCAACAGAGGTTCTGCATGTCACAGAGGCAGTAGTGTGACATTGGGTGGTGAAGGCCCACATTACTGCCACTTCACGAGGTGTGATAGTGCCTTGAGGTTGATGACCTCTATTGACCATCAGCCCTGCTGAGAAACTGCACTGCTGGAGGCAGCAACCACAAAAACGTACGCACACACAAACTAAATAAATGCAAAGTCACAGTCACTCTTACAAACCACCACCTCTGTTACAATGATGTTTCCTATTATAGAAGCTCCAGTGACACCTCTATGTTTGTGCCTTTTTATGTAGTGGAGCCAGCACTTGAGTTAAACCCAATTACAAACTCATAATCAGCATGAGATTCAATCCCTCTGCAATTTAAAAACCGAGCCTGGGGAGTATTTAATATTAATATATTTAAGTGCGTCACAAGATTGCTCTTCCTGAGAGGGTGTGTATGCATGTGTCTACTCATTGCCCTTGTGAATTTTGAGCAGTGCATATGATATGTGTCACTGCTGAAGACCGTGTCTTGTGTCTTTGAGTGGAGGTTAATGTCTCATTTCACAGGCTACGCTTCAGGGCTCGCAGCTGACAAAACAGTCTCTGGTGGTTTGTGTGTGCATGTGTGTGTATGTGCATATGACCAAACTTATATGTCTGTAGTACAGACTGTCCAGTTGGTTTCATAACCCCTCGTTTTAGCTGAGAGGGACTTTATATCGCAATCTGCCATACATTATATCACCTGCTTTTATACAAATGGGTCACTCATCCCTCAAATGGAAATTCTTTACACTCTATGATATATATATATATATATATATATATATATATATATATATATATATATATATATATATATATATATATATATATATATATATAAAGACTGTGATGTAAAGACTTAACTTAAAGATTTAGATATGTCAGAATTGGTTCTTGTAATTTTACTTCTTATGCTACCATGGGTGTGAACTAATCTCTAGATTTATGAACATTTTCCAGGTGAGTTGCGTCATGTCCTTGAAAAATACTCAAGAGATTTGTTTGTGGGATGTAAGGGGTTAACTAGATATCCATGTGCTTAACTTAATATTCCACTTTGTAGGATATTTTATATAATCATTATGCCCCCTCTGAGAAAACTGGCTAATCTACTTTACTTGTTTCTAACCTATGATTAGGCTGATGCGTTGGCTGATTACAGAAGGGTACTTTTGGGCACTTTTTTCTGGCCAAACTGGGAAATCTTCTAGACCAACTGAAGACCAATTTGAACTAATCTGCAAAAGGTACAAATTTGTACCTCAAGGGCATATTAATACCTCAAGGGAACATATTAGTACCTAAAAAGTGTTCCTCTTAAAATGTTTAGGTACTTATATACAGTATACGTTTGAGGTACCAATGTGGACCTCAAAAATACAAATGTCTATCTTTTGAAAAGGTACCACCCCAGTGACAGCTTGCGTACCTTTATTTCTGAGAGTGTATGCAAATGAAATGAGCATTTAAAGGGTTAGTTAAACATTTAAAGGGACCCTTGTGTCGTTCCAATCCCCCGAGACCTTTATTCTCTTTCAGTAGACGAATGAAGATATATTAGAACAAAAGTGCTCATGGAGATGGTTACAGTCAAAGTGCTGAAGTCACATGGAACATTCTTTTCTGGATGGTCCTTTGCATGTCTCATGAACATTGTTGTCTATAGAGGGTCAAAGAGCTCTCAGATTTCATATAAAGTATTTTAATATGTGTTTTGAAGATGAATAAAAGTGTCAGTAGATTGAAATTGCATGACAGTCAGTAATTAATATAAGAATTAGCATTTTGGTTTAAAGAACTAGTGGTATCAAATTCTGAAAGTTAGGTCTAAAAAATTGTGCTTGAACACATTGGAAAGATTACAATCAGTTGTCAACTTCCACAAATATATTGCATGATAAAAAGAAACTTCCCATGCTGGCAGATTACAATAGTCTGTAATTGTCAATCACAAATGCTGAAACCCTGATGAAGAATTTATTCTGGAAAGTTGATTTAGTGCTGGTACACTACTCGTCCAGTTTCTCAATTAGGAAGTTGAATCCTGGAGAGCCTTATAGAGTTTTAGTCTAGTCTTGATACAAACTCACCTTCCCATAGCCTTCTAGTAGTCCTTAAACCTTGATTAGCTTGTTTGGGTGTGTTTGATCAGAGATTGAGACTCTGATCTGTAGTAGTTTAACACTCATGTGATAAATTGATTGTTCAAAGGAGTAGTTCACCCAAAACTGAAAATTCTGTCATAATTCACTCATCATTCTCTTGTCACAAACCTGTTTGAGTTTCTCTCTTCTGTTGAACAAAAAAGAAGATATTTTGAAAATGGCCCGAAACCTCCCAGCAAACAATTTTGTGTTTAATAGATGGCTAATACACATCTAAACGTAGACAGCTTGGCTAAAACAAGGCTAAACTTGGTCTGTCAGTAAAAATCTAATCTAAGAATAGCCCAAAACTAGACTAGTCGTCACAAAGACAGATTAGACAGACTTTATATGTGTAGTCATTCTTTTCTGTTTATTTGATGACTAGTCTAGTTTTGGCCTATTCTGAGACATCAATTAAATTTTCACTGACAGCCCAAGTTAAGCCTTGTTTTAGCCAAGAAGACTATGTTTAGAGGTCAATTTGACATCTGTTAGACATCTTTTAAAAAAACAAACAAACAAAAAAAAAATGCTTGCTGGGCTAGATCCATGGATTCCATATTTCTTTTTTCTACTATGGAAGTCAATGCTTATAGCTTTATAAATTTATTTCAAAAATAACTTTGACTTCAACAGAAAAAACTCAGGTTTGAAACCACTTGAGGGTGAGTAAATAGTGAGTAAATTTTTCTTGAACTTCTTGAATCTCTTTATGTGACCTCTGTAGCTTGTTTGTGTATTGAAACCCCGGTAAAAATGAACTAGCCACAATGTGTTAATATTGAAGCTCAATAAAGGTTTCTAAACAGCAATAGCTTAAATTTTCATGCAATTTTGAAAAAAAAAACTATTTCTTTTATTTTATTCAACCCCAATCAATTTTTTTTATTTAAGACTGCATTTCTTTAAAAAAACAGTGTGCACAGATCAGATCTGAGATTGTGAGGGTGTGTGCTGCCGCCCCGCTCATGCTGAGGAGAGCAGAACAGAGCTGCAGTTTAGTTGGGCACTGATTGCCCGGGTGATATATTTGCTGCGTACACACACCAGACTTCCATTTGGCCCTTATCTGTCCTGAGTGTTTCATCAGCTCTGAGAGAGGGAGAAAGAGAGAGAGAGAGGGATGGTGAAGGAAGAGGACATTAAAATATGTCCATAGGCGAAAATCACCCCAGGCTTTTAGCTGGGCTGAGCAGTGTGTGATTAGAGCTGCATGGGGAAATGATGCAGTGGCTGAATTTTCCTCTCATCGAGTTTCCTCAGTGGGGTACATAACCCTCTACGTCTGTCCCTCCCACACTTTCTCTCATTTTCTTCCACCCTCCCTCCATCCTCTTTCTTTCTCTCCTTGGCGCAGTGCAGTCAGCACACTGCATTACCTGTGCCAAAGCCACCGGCCCGTCCCGCTCAGGGGAAAACCCCCCATCCCACCTCCATATAGGGGGCCCGTCTTGGGCACTGTGCCCGCTGCATATATGAGGGTTTTAAAGCTGCAGTGTGTGTGTGTGTGTGTGTGTGTGTGTGTGTGTGTGTGTGTGTGTGTGTGTGTGTGTGTTTGCAGCCGCAGCGTATATTTGCCTTTGCACATTTGTGAGTTTTGCCCGAGTCCATTTGTTCAGCTTATCAGGATGTCCTCTGGTGAGAGAGAGAGAGAGAGCGTTGTGTTGCAGTCATTGTTCATTGAGTTCAATAATTGTGCCAATGCTGATGGACAGGAGAATAGATTCCACCGCAGGCTTTTAGGACTCTGCGTTTGTTTGAATGTTCACTGTTAATGAGCTCAGTATCTCAGTTGGATATTTCCCAAACACTACAGGGACAAGCTTGTCCAATCAATGGGTAGAGTCAGACTCCACAAAATTTTATGTTGTGAGAAAGTTGGTCTAAAGTACTTTGAATGATGAACGCTTTTAGCTGTTTGCACATATATTCACAGCATTGTGGCATGTTCACTTGCCCAGCTTTTGAAACATTGTGATCCCAGGTGACTTTTTTGCCACTTTTGAACAATTTTGGGGTCAGTAAGATTTTTTGATTTATATTTATTTATTTATTAGAAAGAATATTATACTTTTAATGTCATGCTTAACTGAGTAAAATTCAGTTAAAAAACTGTAATGTTTCAAAAGATTTTAATGTAAATAAGTGCTGTTCTTCAGGACCTTACGTAGAATATTCATATATATTTTTTTAAAACTGTAACGTTATTGTCACAATCAACAGTGATCTAATCCTGGCAGGTCGCTGGTAAACACATAGTTTGCTAACAAAAACACACACAGTTGACTACAAAAAAAAAAACCACACAGTTGACTACAAATCTGCCATTATGTGCTACAAGTTACAGTCATGCACCGCTCACGCACACCTGTTCCAAGTTCCTGGATGACACGCATGCACGCACGCACGCACACACGCACGCATGCATGCACGCACGCATGCACGCACGCACACACACACACACACACACACACACACACACACAAAACACACACACAAACCACACACACACACACAGCTGAAGCTGTTCATAACTGATTACATGGACTATAAAGAGAGCACTCACACACACTTCTGGCCTGAGTCTTGTTATAGTCCTGCATTGTGAACATTAAGACGCAGTTGTCTTGCCTTGCCAGTTTTTACCCTTGCCTTGTTTGTTTGTTTGTTTATGTTGTATGCTGCCTGCCTTTTAACCATTCGCCTTTGTATTGACCTCAACTCTGGTTTGCCCATATACATTTGTTTGCTCCTGTGTTGACCATTGCTTGGCTGACCATCTCTGTTTAATAAACCTGCGTTTGGATCCGCACCTCTGTCAGCATCCCCATTCACATTACAATTATATTAAGATTTTTAATGTAAATAAGTACTGTTCTTTTAAACCTTACATATCCTGGAAAAATTTTGCATGGTTTCCACATAAAATATTCAATATCTGTTATAATGTATAATAAATGTTTCTTAAACATCAAATCAGCAGATGAGAATGATATCTGATGTGATGCTAAAGATTGGAGTAATGGCTGCTAAAGATAAAAAAAGAAAGCAGTTATTTTAAATTGTAATAACATTTCAACAATAAGCAATATTTTTATTTTATAAAGTTAAACATAAAAAAGTGTAGTGTTTTATTTTGAACACTCAAATATTAGTTGTTTGAAAGCTTAATGAGTTGTCTACATAGACAGGATTTTTGTGCGTTATTGGGCAAGTTCCAAAGTTGGCTGCTTAAAAGTCTAGGGACCTGCCGACTTCGACACAACTTGGACGTTTGTTGTTTTAAAACCTATTGAGCTGCCAATTTAGGATCCTTTTCTTGGCTTATTGGACATTCAAAGCTGTTTAACCACTAGCTGTTTAAAAAAATCTTGAAAACTTTCTATTTAGTTTGTTTGGGCATCATAGACTAATTTTGACATACTGCAGTACAGCTGCCAACACAAAAAATGAAAGAAAAGAAATGAAAAAATTGCCTTACTTGCCTAAATAATGTTTTAATACTGTATATTTAAAGATTCTCTGAAGTGCCTTGGAATACTCAAGTATACCGATGTGTGACATAAATTTAAAGGAATGTTTTACCCAAGAAATACATTTTTTAAAATAATTTCCTCAGCCTTCACTTGTTTCAAAACTGTTTGATTTTCTTTGTTTTGTTGAATGCTAAAGAAGATATTTTAAGAATGTTGGAAGTAGTATTTGTTTGCTTATCTATTTGTACTATTTGAACTATTCATTTAACTGGAACTTTAAGGATGGACATAGAGTAGCTTTTGTTTTTCATCTCTTTTAAAAGTAGCCAGTAATGTTTTGTTTATGTCACATCTCTGTCAGTTAGTCAATAAGCTAAAGCCGCATTTCAATCATAACAGCCACAATCTATAATAACAATATGCTCAGTCTATCTAACTGTTTCTTTGCTTTATTATACAGCATTTAAATGTAATTCAGATTGGTTCAATAGGTTTTGTAGTCGGCACTGACCCGCTTATCTGTGCTGCATTTCTCTGGAGTAGAGCACACCATGGAAAGTATATTTACACTAAATCGTTTACCCCTATATAGTGGACTATGTGCCATTCACCATATATAAAATTATAATAGAGTGTAACAGACTTATTTTTTGAATGTTCTAGTTTTCTGTGTGTTTATTGTGTGTGCGTGTGTGTATGCAATGTATTTCCCCCCCCTCTGGTCTTGCCGTAGAAACTGTAGGTGAGTGAACATGTTCACATTTCCTCTCAGCATCCTGGGTTATGGTGTTCCTCCTCGCATTGTCATGACTAATAATCAACTTGGAGTAGTTTAGATCATCATTGTATATGCTGACTTGTATTATTTTCTTAGATATTCAATTATTTAGGTGAACCCTGTATAAACATTTAATTACTTGTGAATAAGTGACCAATTTTCACAAGGTCTTGAAGTGGGCAGGACGCCTCAGTTACTAGAGAGCACTTGATTACTTCAAAGATCTGATAGACAAAGTATACATTGCTGTCATAACAATAGCTGAGTCTGATTGGGAGAAGAAACTTAAAATATCTTCTAAATGTTAATTTTGTGTTTGTTTGAAGCATGCTAGCTTATATATTGGGCTGGGAGACTCCGAATTCCTCGATTCAGAGGCGTTGAGAATCAAGAGTCGATTCAAAAGTTCAGAATTGATTTCAGAAAGGGAATTGACTCCTCTTTTCTGTTAAAAAAACCTATTGATAACTTGACTCTCATTTGCTAATAGTGATCAGAAGTCGCTCGCTATGATCAGATACATTTCCAGATTTTCCAGATGTTTGCTGTAATGGATTGGTTTAAATAACCATATATTATGTTCACTTACAATTGAGTTATTTGTAACAGCTGGTTATGATATATCACGCTGAAATATCCAAATAATAGACTATTTAAATATTTATTGCTAATTATTACCTTTCATTCAAATTGATGATGTTTGTGTTTTCATCTGCACATACTGTGTACTTATACACATGGTGTTTGGTGTATGCACCTTATAAAAGGCATGCTTTAGCGTTATGTGGTGAAACTAAATTATAATCCACAACAGAGGTTTTTGAGCTCCATTCTGAAACCATAAAAAGATACTAGATGTATGTTGTGAAGGGTTTAATCTTATTTTTATTTTAAATAAAATTATACATGTAATATTGCTGTTCACTTGTCATTGTTAAAGCTATACATCCATTCATATCTGATGTTCCTAGTAGCCTAGTAGCCATATCTGTACAGTACAGTACAGTACAGTACAGTACAGTAGAGTACAGTATGTTGGCACAGCTTGTTTGCAATAATAGTTATTTTCTTCATTGATTTCTTTTAACTTACTACTGCAAGGGTTTAAGTTAGGGATGCATTGAATTTTCAGTCGAAAATGGCATTTTTTTCAGCCAAAAGAGAAACACGTCTGAAAATAAGAGCAGATATAAAGGTTATACGCGCTGGTTTCACTCCCCTTTAGGCATAGTCATTTTGTGATGCGGCTTTCACAGCAGATGTGGATAATGCTTCATTATAAAACCCATTCATTTCAGTGCACTAAGCAAAGGCCACATTGTTGCTGTATTTATCAAAGTGCAAGTAAATGGAGAAATTATACTATTTAATAAAAAAGTTATTAAGCATTTTTGGTTTCAGTTTAGTAGCATGGTGGCACAGTAGATTGCATGATCACCTCGCTAGTTCGAGCCCCAGCTGGGTCAGTTGGCATTTCTGTGTGGAGTTTGCATGTTCTCCCCGTGTTTGTGTGGGTTTCCTCCGGATGCTCCGGTTTCCCCCACAGTCCAAAGAGATGCGCTGTAGGTGAATTGAATAAGCTAAATTGACCGTAGTGTATGTGTGTGAATGTAAGAGTGTATGAGTGTTTCCTGGTGTTGGGTTGCAGCTGGAAGGGCATCCGCTGTGTAAAATATATGCTGGATGAGTTGGATAAGTTCATTCTGCTGTGGTCACCCCTGATAAATAAAAGGACTAAGCCGAAAAGAAAATGAATTAATAAATGAATGGTTTCAGTTTTTGGCCAAGTGCATCCAGAATTTTCAGTTTTTACCCAGAATTTTTTATTTTACTAACTTTTAATTAACTTCATGTTAAGTACAAAGAATCTAAAGAGGATCCCAACAACTGTGAGAAATAATTTCTTGGGTTCAACTCTTATTGTTTCAGAATTGTAATCAGGATCAATACAAAAATGTAATCAAACAGCCATACATAAATATATTCTTAAGACAAACCAATTGATTCTATCGCTCAAACTAACACTCAAACATTTTAACATTTATTGTACTTCACAACATAGTGAGCTGTCTATTTAGTCAGTTCTATCTGAATGTGCTTTAAAACCTCCTGATCAACCTAGACATCATGTACCTCACAAACAAAAGTGCATACAAAAATGCCCTCTAAGCACTAATTAGTCAAGTCAGTAGTTTTTGAAACACAGCCTGTGTTTATTGATTTATCCTAACCGAGCTTGTGATTGGTCGTATCGCAGTGTAATGTTTCCACAATACAGAATGTCAGCCCCCCTCTTCTGATGTGTGCATTCTCTTCACAGCTAGCAGCAGGCTGACGAAAGCTGTTGTGCAGTGTCTCTGTTGCATCAGTATCTCCAGCTTACTTTGGGCTGCTGTTTCCTTTTGTGGTTTCAGAGCATCTTCGCTCAGTTCCAGTTCAGCAGCGAGAAGGTGCTCCCATCGGATGCTCTGCGCAGCGCTCTGGCCAAAACCTTCCAAGACGAGCAGCGCTTCCAGCTGGGCATCATGGACGACGCGGCCGAGTGTTTCGTAAGACTTTTGATTTATCCTCATCACACCTTTTTTTTCCTACACTTTTTTAACTTCTTTCTTTTTTTGCTGACACATTGATCAGCTGTAGTGGGGCTGTACAATATATCACGTCAGCATTGATATTGCAATGTGCGCATCCACAATAGTTACATTACAAGATATGCAAGCTATGTCTGACTCACAGTTGAAGTCAGAATTATTAGCCCCCCTTTGAATTTTTTTTCTTTTTTTAAATATTTCCCAAATGATGTTTAACAAAGCAAGGAAATTTTCATAGTATGTCTGATAATATTGTTTCTTCTGGAAAAAGTCTTATTTGTTTTATTTCAACTAGAATAAAAGCAGTTTTGAAAAACAAATTTTATGAACCATTTTAAGGTGAAAATGATTAGCCCCTTTAAGCTAATTTTTTTTCGACTGTCTATGGAACAAACCATCATTATACAATAACTTGCCTAATTACCCTAACCTGCCAAGTTAACCTAATTAACCTAGTTAAGCCTTTAAATGTCACTTTAAGCTGTATAAAAATGTCTTGAAAAATATCTAGTCAAATATTATTTACTGTCATCATGGCAAAGATAAAATAAATTAGTTATTAGAAATGAGTTATTAAAACTATTATGTTTAGAAATGTGTTAAAAAATCTTCTCTCCGTTAAACAAAAAATGGGGGAAAAATAAACAGGGGGGTAATAATTCTGACTTCAGATGTATAATTGACCAGAGTAAAGAACTCTGGAGTGAAGGTTTAGCATTTACATGTGTTTTTAAGGCCTGTGAATGAGCATTTCAAGAGAGTTTAGAACATTTGTACACAAAGAATTAGGATGTTTGGAGGTGTAACAAAGATTTATTGTATTTAATTATTTGTACAGAATTAATGCGATTTATTGTTTCCAGTCCAAATATCTACATTTCTAAGCAAAAACAAGATTATTTTACTTAACTCATTGGCAGATCATGTTGCTTCTTATAAAAAGCTTCTATTATGGGTTTTTGAAAATGACCTTCCATGCAGTGTGTAACACAGCACTAAGTGAATGAAAACATCCAGCTGAAGTTTAAATCTGAAAGTGCACCGTGTTTAAAACTATTGATTTTTTACCGAAACAGTCGACTCAGAGTCGAATAAATGAATCCTGTTGGGTTTGGATCTTTTGTCTGAACGCGTCGACATAGATACAGTACATCACCAAATATGTAGTGCTGATTTAGGTAAAAACGTGAAAGCGGAGCGCGGGGGATTACGATCACTGACAGATTTGGCTGTGGGGAATAAAAGGTTAAAAAGTTCCTTTTCACAACAATACCACAGTATAGCCAACCTAGTGCTGTGTTTGTTCCTGTCATTTTCTTGATATTTAATACAGTAACCTACGCTGCAACGCAGGACTCGTCGGTCGTTTGCTATTAAAGGAGCAGCAGAGACTATTATGTATAGGACTTTGTCAGACTTTGTCAAGGACTTTGTCAGCACGGTACAGTACAGTTCATATGGACCAGTTTCTTCTTCCTCCAGATCATAACATGTAAGTGTGATTAAAATTGATGCCTCTTTTTCTGTAGTTTCCAAAATGATATTTAATAGAGTGTTGTAACTTGTAATCACTGCGCGGCTTGTAATCACGTATCTATTATAGATCAGTGCTTGTAATTAGGCATGGGGTGATAACCGTTTTCAAGGTATACCGCGGTTTGGAAAAATCAAGGGTTTAAAACTGCCAAAATTTTCTGGAATACCGTTTCTAAGGTATGTGTAAGAGTTTTTATTTATTTATTTTTGTTTGTTTTTTAGGACAAAAAAATCTCCCGCAAAAAAAAATATCCAAAGATTACATTTTAAATTTTAAATCTGTGTTTTTGAAACTAACGAAGACAGCAGAAGTCAATGATTAATTTTGAATTATATATCCTGACATGTTTACTGCTCCAAAATATCATAAATCTTTCAAAAAATAGAATATATTGTTTTCAAAGGGGGAAAAAGTTTTAGTTTTTTACACAGACATTTAAAAAATATATATTTTAGAGCAGTAATAACAATATTGTGATACCGTAAAACCGTGATATTTTTATCCAAGGTTATCACACCGTCAGAATCTTATACCGTCCCATGCCTACTTGTACTGTATCTCTCGGCGTAAACCTTCATGGGGCTATTCACATATTACGACCAAATCCACATTGAAAATGACGCATGCTTCTTCCTTTACCGATTTAAATGTGTTTCTGAAGTCGAAGAACCATCAGCTGTTCCTACACACACGGCATGCATATTTTGACTTATTTCTTCTTAAAGTGAAAACAAAACAATATTTTTACTTGATCTAAAATTCTTTTTAGATATTTAAACTAGAAATGAGACAAAGCACTGTACAGTAAGAAAAGCATTTATCGCGTTGTGATTATTCGATTTCTGTACCTGAATACTGTTAGACTCCCCAGAAAACCATCAAATAGAAATATTTAAATCATCTTGTAAAACTGTATTCATGTCACAATATTTATAGCAGAAAAAAAAAATATCGCAATATCAGATTTTTCCAATATCGTGCAGCCCTAAGCTGTATCCATCGCACCATCTCTCTGTCACTCTCTCAGGCATTTCCTCTTCTCACCTCTCTTTAACTCTACTTTCGTCTCTCCTCGCATCAACTCTTCCCGTTCTGTCTTTTTCCGCTCCTCTCTTGGATTTTGACCTTGATCTTCGATTCCAGAGATGTTGGGTGTTGCGTTTTCAAGCGCTGCTGCTGGTGCACATCCTTGTGTGGTTTGAGGAGTGATGGAAATGGAAACATGAAGTCTGAGCAGTGTAGGGAAAATAACTCAGACAGCTAAAGTTTGACAAGTTTTTGTGATATTCATATATTACACCGTGCACAGAAAAGATGTGTTACGTCTCTGGCAGGATGTGTTGGCTTTTCTTTGATAGGTATATTTGATTCAAAATGGCTGGCTGAGACTTTAAATAAAACCGTCTGAAGTTGGTCTATATTTAAATTTAAGAGGTGAATGTTTTTATTATATTTTACTGTTGAGAAATACAGGGTGAGCCATTTATATGGAGACACTTTAATAAAATGGGAATGGTTGGTGATATTAAAGTCCTGTTTGTGGTACATTAGTATATGTGAGGGGGCAAACTTTTCAAGATGGGTGGTGACCATGGTGGCCATTTTGAAGTCGGCCATCTTGGATCCAACTTTTGTTTTTTCAATAGGAAGAGGGTCATTTGACACAGCAAACTCATTGGGAATTTCACAAGAAAAACAATGGTGTGCTTGATTGGTAACTTTATTCTTTCATGAGTTATTTACAAGTTTCTGACCACTTATAAAATGTGTTCAATGTGCTGCTCATTGTGTTGGATTGTCAATGCAACCCTCTTCTCCCACTCTTCACACACTGATAGCACCACCACAGGAGAAATGCCAGCACATCTGTAGTTTCAGATGTTGCACATCTTGTATCTTCACACCATAGACAATTGCCATCAGATGACCCCAAAGATAAAAGTCTAACGGGGTCAGATCAGGAGACCTTGGGGGGCCATTCAACTGGCCCCCGATGACCAATCCACTTTTCAGGACACTGTTAATCTAGGAATGCTCGAACCTGACACTCATAATGTGGTGGTGCGTCATCTTGCTAGAAAAACTCAGTGAACGTGCCAGCTTCAGTGAATAAAGAGGGAAACACATCATCATGTAGCAATTTCAAATATCCAGCGGCCTTGAGGTTTCCATTGATGAAGAATGGCCCCACTATCTTTGTTGTCTAGGGTGTGAAGATACAAGATGTGCAGCACCTGAAACTACGGATACTGGAAGTCTGTGCTGGCATTTCTCCTGTGGTGGTGCTCTCAGTGTGTGAAAAGTGGGAGAAGAGGGTTGCATTGACAATCCAACACAATGGGCAGCACATTGAACACATTTTATAAGTTGTCAGAAACTTGTAAATAACTCATGAAAGAATAAAGTTACGTTAAAAGAAAGCACACCATTGTTTTTCTTGTGAATATTCTCATTATATTTGGGTGATATAAACACACCCAGTCCTTTTTTTTTTTTTAAAACGGTGGACCAGTTGGAGCGGTTTTCAGACCGACCGCAACTTGATGTAGGAGTGCAATCCCCCGCCCACCAATATTGATTGACAGCTGCTTATTAACATGACTCCTTAGTAACGCATATAATCATATCAACAAGACAGGACGTGCGCAAAGCAACCATGAATAAAAGGTCTGTTCAGTTTGCTAGGATCATCAATCATCATCATCAAACTTATCGTAGCAGCTCCACAACAAATGCATTAAATACTCATTGGTAAAGTTCTTACTGTAGTATTTCTCACAAACGTTACGTGAGATCTGCTTCCTGAGGCAGCCGAGGGCGTCAATTGAGGCATGATGACAGGCACGTGGGAGCGGTGGGCGGGGAAGACTAGCCTTAAAGGTGCAGTACAAAAAAACAGTAACAACCAGATATAAAAGAGAAAATTCAGACAGCTATAATAATAATCTGATGGGTGTTTTGAGCTGAAACTTTACAGACACATTCTGGGGACACAAATAACTTATCCTAAATCTGGAAAAAGGGGTAACCTAGGTGCCCTTTAAAATATATATCGCCTTGTTTGACTTTGTTTCATTTTATTAGGCCGATTACAAAAAATCATAAATTTTTAAGTGTCCAAAATCTTTTTGGCACACTGTGTCCCTCTTGGTTTAGGCAAACCATGAATGCGTTGTGACAACCTCAGTAAAAACACATCATTAATATGTTTTATTCAGCACTTCAGAGTAGTTTGGTCTAATTAAAATGGGCAATATCATGCAGTATGTGTGTGTGTGCTCTGTGTTTTGCTTGATTTTTTTAAAGTGTGATTGTTTGCTATTTTCATGTCAATCTCTTCAGACGATGCATTTCTCTATTTCAGTTTTTCATTGTTTTATTAAATATAGTTGTTTTATAATTTAAGCTTTGTTCTTAGTTATTTTTCTTTTGAATTTTTTAGTTGTGTATATGTGACCCTAAAACAGAAAAGCATTGATAATTGTCAGTTGTTTAAAATTGAGATTTATACATTATTTGAAATCTGAACAAAATATGCTTTCCTTTTATGAATACTTTGTTTTGACAATAGGATACAACAATATTCGGCCAATATACAACTACTGTATTTAAAATCTGGAATCTGAGGGTTCAATAGAAAATCCAATACTGAAAAAATGCCTGAATTAATTGCTTAGCAATGCACATAACTAATAATTTTGTTTTTAATAGATACACAGTAGCAAATTAGTACTTAATATTCCAATAATTTTTAGAATTAAAAAATTTTGAACGTTATTGCCAAAAATGTACCGACAGCATAAAGTGCAGTGTTTGTCAGTTTTTAGAAGCTACAGACCAACAAATATAAGCATCCTTGTGCAAAGGATTCCCAAACTTAAATGTTAAAAGCATCTTAGGGTTTGGTTTAGTTTTTTTGTATAAAATTTGTACTTTGAAAATAAAAAAATTCTGTAGTTACACAATAACTAATCATTTGAAATATATAGTTCATCATAAGTAATATTTCAATTAAATTTTTTCAATTCACCTTTATATGTATAGCGCTTTTACAATGTAGATTGTGTCAAAGCAGCTTCACATAAAAGGTCATAGTAAATAGGAACAGTGTAGTTCTGTTTTTAGTGTTTAAGTTCAGTTCAGTTTAGCTCAGTTCAGTGTGGTTTAAAAATCACTACTGAGAGTCCAAATACTGAAGAGCAAATCCAATGATGCACAGCTCTACAGATCCCGAACCATGCAAGCTAGTGGCGACAGCGGAGAGGGAAAAAAAACTTCACCAGTTGGCGAAAGTGAAGAAAAAAACCTTGAGAGAAACCAGGCTCAGTTGGGCACGATCATTTTAATTTCTCTGCTGGCCAAACGTCTTGTGCAGAGCTGCAGTCTCAGCGGCGGAGGCTGGAAGCTGGCCTCAGCGAAGACTCGTCTGTCTCTGGAGCGTCACAGGAATCAGTCTCATGTTCTCCACTCCTCCATGACCACCACAGTAGCTGCTCAGGATACGGCCTGGTCCAGGATATGGAAACCTTGGGATCATCTTGTCGTTGGTCTTGGATCGAATCAGTGACTCTGCATAGTCTGAGGGCCTCGGGAAGAGTATCCCCAGGTGGAAATGGAGAATCAAGAGAATAATTAGTGTAGCTGCTGTTCATAGTGTATATAAACAAGGTGCAGAAACCTGTGTGGAAGCCCGCTAAGTGGTGCACTGAGTGTATGCTTTACTAAACAGATAGGTCTTCAATCTAGTTTTGAATTGGGAGAGTGTGTATGAGCCTCGGACGTTATCAGGAAGGCTATTCCAGAGTTTAGAAGCTATAAATGAGAAGGCTCGACCTCCTTTACTTGACTTTGCTATTCTAGATACTACCAGAAGCCCTGAGTTTTGAAAAAGAAAATTCATTTTCCACTCATCATAATACAATTTCTTTGTTTGTTTATTTCTACAATTTCTTTGTTTGTTTACACTTCTTTGTTTATTCTAAAATGTCTTTCTTTATTATAATTAAATTTTCAATCCTTTTGCATGAACCTTATTTAATCATATTTTTGTAATTAGTGGGGTTTGCCTATAGGCAAATTCCATTATTGTTATCAGTATTTTACAATTCTTTAATTGAGTCAAATTTTAATTAGTTTGCTTCTTTCATACTAATGTATGTTCATTGATTTATCTTAAACTACATAAAATTTGTATTTATTCAATTACTTATTAAATATTTCAATTCTTTTATACTTATTCTGCCACTATTTTCACTATTTTTATATTCAGGTGGATTTTAAAGGTCTCAACTTTTATAATTAGAAATAGAATTAAGTTGGTGCTATTTTTATTTATTTATTTTTTCAGTTCACAATAAATTATTTTAACAATAATGTTCACATTAAACCATTTTTTATTTATTTTGTACAGTTAGAACATTAGTTTTTTTACAAACTGGTGCTTTCTGTACAGCGGTCAGCATATATAAGTACACCCCTCATAAATCTATCTTTTAAATTCATATTTTTAATAGGAAGCTATACAATATTATAATTGTGCAAATACATTAGATTAGTCAGTACTGAAGCCAAATCTGGAACTTATCTAACAAAATATCTTAAGATAACGGTCCACCAACTTAAGAAAACTAGTACACCTAAATTTATATGTTAAAGAAAAATATTAAATACAAATTTAAAAGGAAAAAATTTTGTTGAAAATTTTAAGGTTGTAATTGTTTTTGTAATATTTAGCTTGAATTGAATGGTATTATCTTTCGATATCTAAATATGTTTAGTGACTAAAATATTATTTTATAAATATAATGTTTAATAAATCTGTTTTGTTTAAATGCACCAAAAATCATTGCCTATATTCAATGTATTTGGTTAAGAAATGGATAAAGATTTTCATTTTCAAAATTGATTAAATTATGCTAAGCACTGTATATGCCAACATACATGGGAAGGTAACAACAACAAAAAACAAGCCATGATGTCCAAATAAAATATCAAATAGATTTTGAAAAAAATAAATAGCCTACAAATATTTCAGCAACTGTGAAGCGTCAACACAATCTGCAATAAACCAATTTTTACAAATGAATAAAAAGCAGAAATGTAACGTATGTAAGCTGGTTGGTTTGTAGACCCCCAGTCCACTCACATTTGTTAAGAGAGCTGTTTTCGAAGTGTATCTTCAGATTAAAGCCTATGTGCTCTGTGAAGGCATATGACAGCAGGAGTTGTCAGTTATTTAAAGAGGCATTGCTGTTGCTTTAGATGAGTTCGGATGTCATCATTAAGGATGAGGAAGTCTCCTATAGGTCTCCCTGCACTCCTCTAATCCCCAGACCTGATTATATGCCCGGACCTGATTAAGAACCATAGATTGTGTTTATCTCACATTTATGTCTTTAAAGGACACAGCGCGCGAGCATCAATACAGATAATTGCTTTTAAGCAAATAAGCAATTGAACGATCATTCACAGGCTGAGCGGCTGAGCTGTCCAATCAAGATAGACCCCCGGATTGGCTCCATCTTAAACACCCATTTATATGCAGCCGGTACTGTTTGCGTCAGGGCTTTTCTCCCATAGATTTGTGAATGCAGCCGTGCTTACTCATAAGGTCACAAAAGACGGCATCGTCAAAGTGTTATTTAGTTCAATTAGCACTTCGTCTGCACTTCTGTAACAAAGGTTTGTTTCTGCCACCTTATTTTTAGCCGAGGATCTGTTGAATGGAGCTGCCGTGGTTTGTTTGACTAAAGCTATTTGCTGGTTGTGCTATCCGTCTCCGCTTTTAGACGCCGACCGCTTCTTCTCACGTGTGCCAGACGACAGGCGGTACATTAGTGAAATGCCAACTCTTCATTTCTGCCTCGCTCCTCTGCACATCTGCACCGCTGCATAAATAGCGGCGTTATTATCTGAGCAGGAAATGAAATGCTCTGTACGCTAATGATTTGTTGTGTGATACCCGATGAGAAGTGTCTGGCGGCGGGGTGAGATATGTGATATTTTTGTGAGAGTGAAAAATTTTGTTGAAGGCGAACAGTCTTTAGTTGGGGGAGCTCAGAGTTATTAGTGTTAGGGAGTCTGTTACTTCATACTATATGTTTCTGTCTATTATTTTACAATTAAAAAATAAGTGGTATGTGAATTATGGGGGTGTTCAGGGACCACAGGATTTCATCTCTGTAATTCGCAGACGATGTTGTTCTGTTGGCCTTATCGAACATGGACCTACAGCATGCACTGGGGTGGTTTGCTACCAAGTGTGATGTGGCTGGGATGAGAATCAGTACCTCCAACTCTTACCCCAGGTGGAGTTCAAGTATCATGGGGTTTTGTTCATTAGTGAAGGAAGAATGGAATGTGAGATTGATAGAGCGTTGTGGTAAAGAAGGAGCTGAGCCGAAAGGCAAAGCTCACGATTTACCGGTCAATCTACGTTCCTACTCTCACCTATGGTCATGAGCTTTGGGTCATGACCGAAAGGACAAGATCTTGGATACAAGCGGCCAAAATGAGTTTCCTTCGCAGGGTGGCCTTATAGATAGGGTGAGGAGCTCTGTCACCCGGCAAGAGCTCGGAGTAGAGCCGCTGCTGCTCCACATTGAGAGAAGTCAGCTGAGGTGGCTTGGCATCTGTTTTGGATGGCTCCTGGACGCCTAACTAGGGAGGTGTTTCAAGCATGTCCCACCGGAAGGAGATCCCAGGGAAGACCCAGGACACGCTGGAGGGACTATGTCTATCGGCTGGCCTAGGAATGCCTCGGGATCCCCCCGGAGGAGCTGGGGGAAGTGTCTGGGGAAGTCTGGGGTTCTCTCCTAAGACTGCTGCCCCCACGGCCCGGCCCTGGAAAAGCGGATGAAATTGAACAAATGAATAATTGATAGATAGATTCATGTAATTTGGTTATCTTTTTTATTCTTAATTTTGCTAAATTGTAACTTCAGAAATGATAAACTAATAAATGAAATCTACAAGAAGGATGTGGCCATTGGATTAAATAATTCAGTAGATGCTTTATTAGGCCAGCAGAGTAGCCCAGAATATGAATGCCACATGCCTAGTTATGCATTTCACCACATAGAAATTATAAATAAAATGTTTAATGCAGCTTAATTTACGAAGACACTGATACAGTGTGTGTGTGTATATATATATATATATATATATATATATATATATATATATATATATATATATATATATATATATATATATATATATATATATATATATATTCATGTCCCATATATATGTATGAATATTCATGTCCCATATATATATATAAAATATATATATATATAGGTGACGCATGTCACAAAAATGCGCAGTAGGTAGTGCTTTCGCCTAACAGCAATAAGGTCACCGGTTCGAGCCTTGGCTGGGTCAGTTGGCATTTCTGTGTGGAGTTTGCATGTTCTCCCTGCGTTCGTGTGGGTTTCCTCCGGGTGCTTCGGTTTCCCCCACAATCCAAAGACATGTGGTACAGGTGAATTGGGTAAGATAAGTTGTCCGTAGTGAATGTGTGTGAATGAGAATGTATGGGTGTTTCCCAGTAATGGGTTGCAACTGGAGGTTATCCGCTGTGTAAAACATATGCTGGATAAGTTGTTTAAATATATGTATGAACAATACAAGAAAAGGCAGCCTTTGCTGCTGCAGCAGAGCATGTGACTGCGCGTGACAAGTTGCAGGATGACGATTCTGAGTGGCCACATCTATATATCTATATCTATACACACACATTTGGAATTCTCTACAGAACCTACAAAACAGGAAAGCAGACAAGCCCAGAACATGAACTAAAAACAAAATCAGAAAACTATTTTTGTTTTAAATACTTTGAATAAATGCATAAACTTTTAAGTAAAGATTAACGAGTCCTCTGCTTGAATAAGCAAGAAAATAAATTCAAGCAGTCATTATTCCTGTTTATTTTCTGAATATATTAGTCAAAATATAAATATTAAATTTAATTTAGAACTTAATTATGTACTATGACAATTCACAAATAATAATCAAATCAAAGTACTTTTAATAAAAATAGGTTAATCTTGTTAGCGCATAGCACTCAAAATATTTTGTTAATCACCACTATTCATTTCAATTTTATGTTTACAGTCATAAATGAGGCTAATTTTTGTTCAATTTAATTTCTGTGCCTGGTAAATACTGATCTTATTCCGAAAATAATGAATATAATTTAATAGTCACAGTACTGTGTATACAAAATATATATTTTTAAATGAATCTCCTTTTATTGCTTGACTACTTTTTAAATTGGGCAGCTTGATTTTATTTTAGTTTATTTTAACTGAAATGAAGCTGCAGTAAAAGAGTATTTTCTGTAGCGCTGGTAGTTGGATGGCTGTTTGGAGGTGCAGTCTGCCTGTTAGTAAGATGAAAGGAAGGGAACGGGAGATTTGATGTATGGTCTTATTCACCTCTCTCACTTTCTCTCCCACTCCCTCGTTCACCCTGTATTCCTTTGTCAGGAACTTGCAGTGTGATCGATTGATTTTAAATTTGTTCAGCCAGGGAATCAAAAGGACTCTTATGAAAAATAGATGTGTTGTTCTCACTTGATCAGATTAACGTGAAGTGAGTGCTGACAGAGAAAAATGAATATAAGAACTGGACCACACAACTCATTCCTTCTGACACACATACACAAACAGCCGTTCGAAGATGCCTTACTGTTTAAGTGCTGTGGAAATTGCCGATGTGCTGGCTTGCACTGGAGCTTAACATCTTGTTCCAGAATTGTTTATCAGAGTAGGATCAAAGAAACGATGACTCTGACTCGCATTTACTAGACAAGATCCAGCCTCTCTTTGCTTCTTTTCTCCAGGAGAACCTCCTGATGCGGATCCACTTCCACATCTCAGACGAGAGCAAGGAGGACATCTGTACGGCTAAACACTGCATCCCACATCAGAAGTTTGCCATGACTCTTTTTGAACAGGTTGGTGCGGGATGCTGTCTGTGTTGTATTATTATGTTGTATATATTGAGTCTGACTTTTGCATGTGTTTCTTCTCTCTTCCAGTGTGTTTGTAATAATTGTGGAGCAACATCGGATCCTCTTCCCTTTATTCAGATGGTGCATTATATCTCCACCACCTCTCTCTGGTAAGTGGAAGACCATGTTTTTACACCAGCAAAACTTCTCAATATGGACATTTTTTGCACTTGGAAAGTAATTAGATCTTTTTCTAAGCCTAGTTAGATGACTTTCTGCCTATTCTCTAAATACATAATAGACATATGGTGGAAAATTGTTTAAGAAATCAATTCTGAGATTTAAAAATTAATCGATATTCTCTCCTGAATTGATTTTGTGTTTAGTTTTTACCAACAGATGGCGCTTTAGGCTAGTTTTCTCCCATACACTCAAATGCAACATAGGTTCATTCTGAAAACATAGCCCTATATACGTTTCTGGAGATCGCGAATTATGTAGCCAGAGGTACATATAGCTGCATTTAATTTTTAAAACTAACACTATGGGGCGGTATGACACCGTTCCTTTTTGCGCTTACCGCTGTTACCAGTTTGTCCAGCTAGCTCGCCATGTACGTCAGTGGACTTGAGATGCAGAGAGGAGTTGACCACAACAGGGCTTGAGTTCGGTGAAGAACAGTTCCAGAAAGCCTGTAAGACAAAAACAAAAGCCAAAAAAATAAAATAAACAAGTAAATAAAATCTGAAAAAAAAAATCAGACAAGGGCTTTTCTTTTTCTGCATTGCTTTCTAAAATTGTCAGTTGGGTATAGGGAAGTGGGTGGGCGGGTCAATCCGTGCTTTTTAAAATACTATTGGTGGAGTTTAGGGAAGTGGGAGGGTGGGTCAGTCGGTCTGTCAGTTATTTAGTCAGTCAAACAGTCAGTCAGCAGCGGCCTCTGGTGGATTTATGTGAGAACATCAGGCTTTAATGGCACTCACGAGAGAAATTTGAGATTTCTAAAAGAGCCTGGGATGCTCAAATGCTAACAAGGAAGAGTGCTTGTGTGTTTATGTCACAACTTTAACACATTTCACTATGATCACTCTTGAAATTTGCTTAAATGTTTCCTAACATTTATTCATGATTATTTTAGGTTTAAGTCACATTTGTAAGGAATTGAATGCAAGCAGAGTATTTCTATTTGTAAAGCACAAAGATCCATGTTGTGGTCATATTCCAGCTGAACCACACTAGAGTTTATTTTGAAACAGAAAAAGGTCAAACAGACAAGATCTTGAAAACTAGCATTTTTGGTCCGCACCCAGTTTCGTTTGACGTCAACGATAACTTCTGACGTCAACGATGTCCTGGGTGCGAACCCATGAACTGTACCCAAGTCCTTCTGAATTAGTTGGTCTGGGGTACGGTTTGAGCAGTACGGTATGAAACTAATGCAATCGTACCAAATAACGGAAGTGAACCGCCAACTGTACAACAAACTTTAGTTTTCATAACATTCATTCATGTGTATGTCTATGTATCACTTAACGCTACTTTGGCAACAAGCAGGACTGTCCCAGTGTAAACAAAGTGATAACATCTGCTTGACAACTTTAGACATCACAGTATGTTCTGAACGTTTTTTATATTTTTACTGCAGACAGACGCAAGTCACTCTCTGTGTGTTACCAAAACCATAAGATTCAGTAAAAGCAGAATGACAGCGATGTGCATACGTCTTTCCATTTTGGTGCCTTGGCTTTCATGGCCGTCACCTAGAAACAACTGTACACACAACAGCATCCTGATGATGCACGCAATACTGTGGTTCAGAAGGAAAAAAGACAGTGTAAACACAAACCAGCTGAGAAGGCGGCAAGGGGAAACAATCCAACTTGGCTTCTGACCACGCAATTGAACCAAGTGTGAAAGCACTCTTAAACAAACTGCTCTAACAAAGCAATCACTCCATTTTAATCTTGCGAAGTAAACTTTAGTTTTATTTAAACTTGCAAAGTATGTATCAGTCTACCTGAAAGTGACACACAGCTCAATATTTTACTCAAGAGCCCTGTGAAAATAACACCAATAACAACCTTCAGTTTGCACCTCAGATCTTGAGCCATTTTGCCACCGACTGTCAAGTCTTGCACTTAGCTGTGATTTGGTTCACTTCGCCTCATGTTGCAAAAATGATGTACACTCTCGTAGTTGAGGGTGATCTATTGGGACTTGGTGGGGTGTATGCCATTTAGCGCTGGAAACGAACAAGTGTGGCTCTTTTGTCACTTTGATGTTGAGTGAGGGATTCGATTTACACATCAGACTGGGAACTGAAGGTAAGGAAGCCTTCCAGAGTGTTTATCGGATAAGTGAGCCACCAGCTCCAGCTGAATGCTAACGCCGACCTGCTGGGCTGGAATGAGGCTCTATATCATGGGTTATTAGCTGTCATCGTACATATCAGACCCGTGAGAGCCATCTGCTAGAGCTATGCACAGGAAACGTGCCCTTCGCAAACCCCTCCCTCATGCCCCGTTTCACTCTCTTTAGTGTTATACACACTGGCAACCTTCATCTGCCATATTTTTTACGTCTTTTCCTCTATTTATCCCCTATATCCTCCTGTATAAATCCCACATACATGCTCATTCACCTACACTTTCCACTTGCTGTATGGTCTGACCTGCCGTATTTCATTTTGAGAGCTGATCTTTGGACCACGATAAGATCATTTCTCCTGTGAGAAACTGGACCACTGAGGACACAGACAGGACATTAACCATCACTCCCGGAGAAATCGTATTCCCGGTCCTTTCATAATGCCCACTCTATAGGCCATCAGTTAAAAAAAAAAAACTATCAGCATCTTAGCCATCTGAGGTTTTCATGATTGCGCTTTCTTATTTTATTATGCGCTATCAAATAAGAGGAACTAATGTGCCATCTGTCCGACGGTATGTGCACATTTTTTTTTATGAATAATTGCACAGAAAGGTCACATATTGAAACACACACACATACACACACATTTATGAGGACGTCCCATAGATGTAATGATTGTTATTCAATACCAAGTGTATATTCAATCCCCCACCCCAACCCTACCCCAAAACCAACCCTCACAGGAAACAACCTGGAAGTGAACATGTTCAAAATACTTAATTCTTCAGGATTTATTGGACATTTTCTTCATGGAGACCAAAAATGTTATTGCTATAAATGTGGGGATATTTTTAATGCCATAACATGATGAATACAATTCACACACAGACATTGTCACCCTATAATGTGGCAACTGAATCCACCTTCTAGTATGGCTGTTTTAAGAAAAAAAAATCTGCTACATCCATGCGATTGGCGTGTCGGATTTGGACGTGGACAACTTTGAGGATCCAATTGCAGTTTTTTTATTAAACAGAGGATGATCAGACAGGCAAATGTCAATAACACGAGCAATCGGGTACATACTGGTGAAGCAAATGAGTGATCGGGTCACAGGCAAAGAGATCGGTCCAAGCGACAAACTAAGTAAGCAAAGCTACAAAACAAAAGTCGAACTCTGCAAGGACAGGCAAGGAAAACGCATAGTAATGTCCATTAACAGTAAAACAAGACTCGGCACTGATGTGCGTGTCTGTGCTGTTTATAAAGTCCATGTCATCATGATCCTCCGGCTGTGTGTAATCAATGTGAAACAGAAACTGGTGTGTGCGAGGTGTATGCTGGGAGTTGTAGTTCATAAATGTGGCTTGTGTGTAGTTCTTCAGTGATCCGTAGTATATAGATCGCTGGTGACTGTAACAACGATTAAGATATATGTAATAATGGATTATAATGCAATATACGTACACTGTTTGACTCCTGTATATCACTGCAGTCATCTTTACCTTTATTAGAATTCTTATCTGACAAAGGTTTATAATGTTTTATCATTATTATTGCTTTATCTAGCTGAGAAAGGTGTTTTGTATATCATCTGGCCATAGAGCAGAGAAATGTTTTGACTTGATATCATTTTGTCTATATAAGTCACTGAAACTGGAACATATGTGTCTGTTTTCACTGTCATCGACGTAATTAGAATAGTTTTCTTTAAATTAGTGCTATTTTGGACTGATTATTGTAATCTTTCACTTACTTGATTATTGGACTGAAAAGATTTAGAATTTAACACTGCTGGTTAGACATCGTTTGTCTCTTGTGTTGCAGGTTATGATTGTAGGCTTAGTGTGATGAATTCTATTATTGACACAATTTTGCAGCATTCAATATTTTTTCCTTTAAATTGTTTTAAGTATTTAGGATAGACTACATTTTATTTTATATCTCATCTCATGAGAATGCAGGTCAGGGTGTTCATTGATTTTTCTCAACATGAATCTTGTAAAGTTGGATTTTAAAACTCCATGAAGCCATTCAAGGATCTATTCTGAAAGTATTAGTGGGAAGTAAAAAAGGTAATATTTGATATCCCTCACTGATTTCAATATCAGACATAAAATCAAACCTCCAGGTTTGAAAGTGGTAAATGGAATCTCATCCAGATGCAAAGTTTACACTATGGTTTGCTAAATTCTCATGAACTTTTAGCATTTTAACACCGCTTGTTGTCTTTGCACTGCACACACACATAGGCAAGGAGGCGCTAACCTCTCTTATAGGCACACACACCCTCAATTCGAGGTAAATTGTGTGCGTTGCCACGTGGTAAATGATAGTACAATGTGTTCCTTCACTCCTAGTGGATGCGTATATCCCGTACAGCCTTGAAAAATCACACGAAATGAACACACACTCTCAGCGGGGAGCCACGTCCACACACACACACCAGAAAACAAAGACTAGGCAATATGCTCAAAATCCTAACTCAGTGTTTTTCATCCAGAAACAAAGCTGCTAAACCAGGCTCGCACATATTACAGAAAACAATGAAACTCCTAGGTTTAAGACACTGGAATGGATCAGATTTTTTTTTAACATCAAGCAGTTTGTAACTTATCCATAAATTGTGCAAATAGTCCATATTAACATGAAGTGTCACTCTCCAAATGATGATATTCATATAATTTATGACGGTGGTGGCTGATATAGATGGATGGATATGCAGGGAACATGTCAGAAAAGAAAAAAGATGATGCCAGCCACCCCCTTAACAGCGTTGAATATGATGAGCTGTAATCAGAGACTATAAACACAGAATGCTAAACAAAGTGAAGAGCATTTCAAGGTCAAAGTGGCCCATATTATGCTTTTTTGTATATTACTTTCATGCATAATTTAGTTATATGATGTAGGTCTTTGTGAATGTAAAATGTTTGCAAAGTTTCAAATATCAAAGTGCAAGATCTCTAACTACCTGAAAAGTCAGTAATTCCAGTCTTGCCTCCTGCATAAACCTGCATTGGTTTGTAACAGATTTGCACTATGTAAACGTATTGTTTTCATTGGCTGAATGTGAAAAACATCTAGTTTGACATTGGCCTGAATGAGTTTGGTTCATGCTGTTGTCATGTTGAGATGATTCTGTTTTCTGAACTGCACTTTGCATGCACTTCAATAGAATAATTATACTAATGGCTGTTTTGATATCAACATTCGCATTGAGTGGTGGTTGACCAGTCACATCAGACTGAGCCATCTGACCAAACAGAAAAGAGAGATTTAGAGAAAAGACGTTTGAACTGCGATGTAGATTGTGAGAAAATAAAAGTGTTTAAACTTTTTACAGTATTAAATGTAATACTGGTGACGCAGTTGGTAGTGCTGTCGCTTCACAGCAAGAAGGTTGCTGGATCGCTGGTTCGAGCCTCAGCTAAGTTGGCGTTTCTGTGTGGAGTTTGCATGTTCTCCCTGGGTGCTCCGGTTTCCCCTCAGTCCAAAGACATGCGGTACAGGTGAATTGGGTAGGCTAAATTGTCCGTAGTGTATGTATGTGTGTGAATAAGTGTGTATGTGTTTCCCAGTGATGGGTTGCAGCTGGAAGGGCATCTGCTGCATAAAAACAAGTGCTGGATGAATAAGTTGGCCGTTCATTCTGCTGTGGTGAACCCAGATTAATAAAGGGACTAAGCCGAAGAGAAAATGAATGAATGAATGAATGAATGAATAAATGTAAAACTAATGTTGGAGTCAGTGTGTTTACCTTGAAAAAAACACATTAAACATTTCAGTAAAGCACGCTGAATAATGCTGAAAGCAAGCCAGCAAGAAAAGGGTAGACTTGTCTGTTTGATCTAAATTAGTGTCTGCGTATAGGTTGTATTTAGCCCCGAAGGCTCTGTCTTGGCACATTTCCTCCACACAGACATGCTGACAGACGCTTCATGTGTGCAGATATGCTGCATGTCAAATGGATGCTATCACGCTTTGCTTAAGGAAACTGTAGCCAGTAAAGTACGCAGATTTCTGTGCAAGCCTACGGCTTTTGTCCTGATGGAGACCATGCGGAAATGGAACGAAGAACAAGAGCTGCTACATTAGTTTCTGATGTCTTCTAGGGAAGAGTAAGCTAGCAATGATATTTAACATTCATATAGACTTAAGGGTGCAGCTGAAACAAATGTGTTTAAATGCTTAGTAATATTCTCTCCATTAAAGTTCAGCTTTAGAGGGGTCCTATTGTTTGCAAGATGTAGTATAATTCTCAGGAGTCTTTGCAGTTTCAGCTCAAAATGCCCCTCAGATCATACTAAAACCTGATAAGTTCAGATCACAGAAACGTTTGTGGAAACAGAACCCTAAATGTTTAAGTAAACTTAGGTTAGTGCAAGTTTATTTTTATTTTGCACTAAGCGAATGTAAATGAGCTGCTGCTCCCCACCACCATTCAAGAAGAGGGTCGTCACAGCATCCACAATTGCTACTTACTGTACCTGTCAGGCCTGTAGCCAGAGGGGGTTCGGGTGGTTCGAAAGATCCACCCCTCACTGACAAAGGTCCAGAATTTGACCCCTACAAGAGCTCATTTGTCCTATTTTGACTGCTATGCCACTATAAATAGTTATGATAAAATTTATTGAGTGTTTGCCAGTTCCTAACTTTTTCTTCCAGAATGAGTGTGAGTTTGAACTACTGTCACATTTTTGTTGTAAACTCAAAACACTGGCAAAGAAACTTGACACAGTGGAACACAGAATTATAGAACACCTTATTTATCAAAATTAAATGTCAAATTAAACTGATTAAAACCATACAAAGTGAAATGCTATGCAGGGAATTAATTAAAAGTCAAATTATGGCCATTCACTGTATAAATTAAGGCTACTTACTGTTAACCATATAGCATATTTTTACAGTAGCATTTTTTACCGTTAAATTATGGTCTTTTTTAGTGTTTAGTTAGTCTGTGGGGTAACAACAAGGAAAATATCTGCATAAGTTAAAATTCTTGAAATCTGTTTTTTTTTTGGAGTGTGAGACGTGAAATATGAGCATAGAAAACCTTTTTTGGACAAAGATACATAAGGTTATGTCATAAGTGCACAAGTTCACATAAATACGTTGGTTAATAAAGTATGTCCATGCATGTAAACAGTTGGTAAAGAAATCTAATGTGCAGTGTAAACATATTAGATCTGTGAAATCAGCTTTGTCAGAATGACTTAAATTCCGGATACTGAGATGTGTTCATTCCCAAGAGAAAATCAAGACTACAATCAAGGGTTTTTAGGGAATTCAGAAACAGCACTTACTGAAATCGAGAATTACTCCCTTAGGACTGAAACTTCATGCTTTGTAACTTTGCAGATCCTCTTCTTGTTCCATTAGGAAGTCGAAATGTGTAATGTGGGTAAAACTGTGAGTGTATTTCCTGTCAGTGTTGTTAACACTGGTGCTTGAGGACACGTCTGTCTCTTATTCTCTCTGCTGCAGTAACCAAGCGGTGCGTATGCTGGAGTGTAAAGAGAAGCCCACCCCTGATATGTTTGGAGAGCTTCTCCGCAACGCCAGCACCATGGGTGACCTGCGAAACTGTCCGGTGAGTTCTGTTCGGATCTTTCTGTCTTCACTCCACCAGTGTTTTCTTTGCTCAACAGCTCATTATAATCTTCATAACTCTTTTTTTAGTTTCACTGTGTTTGGTTTAAAGTGAGTGGGTCAATCAATTATAAACACATGAGGAGGCAGCATCATAAACACTGTAGTGACGGATTTTCTCATGAGAGTATTTACTTTTATTAAAAAACAACAACAACAACAAAAAAGCATGGGGAGTACGGTGGCTTGGTTAACACTGTTGCCTCACAGCAAGAAGGTCTCTGGTCGGAGTCAAGCCTGGGCCAGTTGGCATTACTGTGTGGCGTTTGCATGTTCTCCCCGTATTCCTATGGGTTTCACATGGGTATGAATGCGAGGTGTGAATGCGAGAGTGTAAGGGTGTTTCCCAGTATTGGGTTGCAGCTTGAATGGTATCCGCTGCGTAAAACATATGCCTGAATAACTGGCTGTTTATTCCACTGTGGTGATCCCTGATAATTAAGGGACTAAGCCGAAGGAAAATTAATGAAAAAAAAATAAAATATTCTGATTACTACAGCAAAGACCCTGTGGACTATGGATGATACTTACCTGTATCGTTCAACCAAAAATGAACTTTTTTCTTCAGTAAAATATGACAGATTTTTTTGTTGCAATTGTGGTCCTTGGCAATTCATAAAATGCAAACTAAATGCTTACAACAATTTGAGAGTTTAAAAAAAAAAAACATTATGGTCTCATGAAAAAAAAATTCATTTGTGCACGTAAACTACATCTTAGATGGCCCAAAGATGGCACATTTTCCTTTTCAAGTGAACAATCCCTTTGTAAACTAAATGAATAGGTTATTAGTGTAAATAAACAATTAATAAACAATAAATTATAAAACATTCTGATAAAAATGTATTTACATTTAAAACATTCAACATGTAGTTAAATAAAATCAGAATTAAATAATAGTAACAATAACAATTCATTTTTTTGTTGCAATAGTTATTTGATCAATGCTTTTCTTTTCAACTCTTTTCTTTTCTTATCTTATCTTTTTTAATAGCCAGCCCAGCTCCATTTCATTATTTAATTATTTAACTTTTTTATTTGATTGCATTTCAAAAACATGAATTAAATAAATGTTTTAATGTCATTTTTTATTTTTATTTTGAGTCAATATTTTTTTTTACATATACATTTTTTATATTGTTAAATTAATCATTTTACAACATGGATTAAATTGTTTTAATTGTCTATTCATTTTTCAGTCAATGTAAAACACTTATGTATTTTTAGCTTATTAAAATATAATAAAATTTTCTTTCGGCTTATTCCCTTTATTCATCAGGGATCGCAACAGCGGAATAAACCGTAAACTTATGTTTTACATAGCGGATGCCCTTCCAGCTGCAACCCAGTACTGGGAAACACCCATTCAATCATTCACACTCATACACTAAAGCCAATTTAGTTTATTCAATTCAACTGTACCACATGTCTTTGGACACTGTGGGAAACTGAAGCACCCAAAGGAAACCCATGCGAGCCCAAGGAGAACATGCAAACTCCATACAGAAATGCCGACTGACCCAGCCGGGACTCAAACCACTGACCTTCTTGCTGTAAGGCAACAGTGCTAACCACTGAGCCACCGTGTCACCCAAAAATATAATTTCAATAATTTTTTAATTGTCATTCCTAGTTCTCTATACAAGCACAGGCACTGTTATTAAAAACTCAGCAGATTAGCTCAGCCAATCAGATGAACTCTTGCCACAGAATATGTAATACTGTCCCAGAACATAACATCATAATATTCACCATCCAAATTCAAATGGACTAAATGAAATCATGCCTACATTATTTCAATAATGTCACTTTCTTACATTTGAATTTAGATTTTACCCATTGACTTGATTTTTACTCGAGTGTTTCCACCGCAATGATTTTTAAGCCACCCAGACGCTCTTATTTAAGCTCTGCTGCTCACGTGGAAGCATAAAGACCGTCTGTTTTTCACCCGAGAGAGTCTTTTGCTCACTGCTCTTCTTCTCTCTGCAGACGGCAGGCCCCCATCACAAACACACACACACACATGCAGTCGTGCACTATTACACACCAGCTGCTGATCAGCTCTTACCACACACTGCGCTCCTTTACCCCGCCACAGGAGGCATACGATTTCATCATCCCAAACACATTGCAGCATCATCCAGCGCTCTTACGGAGAAACCCATTTCAGCTTTGGATTAAATTCAATTCAAGTCTATTTGTATAGCTCTTTTTGTGATACATATAATTTCAGAGCAGCTTTACACAAAGAATGTTTCTAATTTTCAATTAAGGGTAATGTGGTTATTATTAGAGGTTACTGTGTCATAGTATTATCCGCATTGCAGAATTGTACAGTTCTAAGATGATACAATCATGCAGGAGGGACAGACAGCATTCAAGCAAGATGAAGATGGTTATTTTCACTATTGAATTCTGTGATCATGATTACAATGTAGCAGCGACGTAATGGCGCAGTAGGTAGTGCTGTCGCCTCACAGCAAGAAGGTCGCTGGTTCCAGCCTCGGCTGGGTCAGTTGACGTTTCTGTATGGAGTTTGCATGTTCTCTCTGCGTTCGCGTGGGTTTCCTCCGGGTGCTCCGGTTTCCCCCACAGTCCAAAGACATGCTGTACAGGTGAATTGGGTAGGCTAAATTGTCCGTAGTGTATGAGTGTGAGTGTGAGTAAGTGTATGGGTTGCGACTGGAAGGGCATCCGCTGCGTAAAACGTGCTGGATAAGTTGGCGGTTCATTCCACTGTGGCGACCCCGGATTAGTAAAGGGACTAAGCCGAAAAGAAAATGAATGAATGAATGAATGAATGATTACAATGTAAGGACATTTGTAAGTTGATCTAGTGTTGGCATCATTATCTCTGGTTACATTAGGGTGGGTGTTCTGAGGTAGAAAGAGGATAGGATAATTAGTGTAGCTGTTGTTCTTGACATTTCAAGCAAAGATAAACAATTATTTGGTTTAATATGGCTGTAGTATGGAGGAATGATATGCATTTTATGAAAGCTTGGCCTTGAGATGCATCTTTAATTTAGATTTAGAGGGTTAGTACACCCAAAAATTATTAATTACTCTCATTTTATGAGCTAAAATTAGATGAACTCCTAGAGCTCTCTCATCCTTCATAGACTGCAACAGTCATAATACGTTTAAAGTCAAGAAAAACTTCAGTGGTTCAAATGTGATCATATGAAGCACCAAGAACAATTTTATGCACCAAAAAAAAAACAATTAATTAAAAACACATTAGTAACATAATTTTAATTTTTTTGGGTGAACTAACCCTTTAAATTTGTACACAATGTGTGTTTCTATATTATGCTTAAAACTGTGTAAATTGAAATTGTGAATTGATGAAATGCTTAATTAAAATGCATTGATTGGACAAAAAAGCCCTTCCGTTCATAAAATATTTGCGTTTACATGAGGTGGCTTTTCAGGAAATTAAAAAATTTAAACTTTCAGAAAATGGCTATTAATGAATTCATTTATTTACAGGTTACATGGCATATATAAAAAGTCTTATGATCATTCTTAAAAGATAAGTATCTCTGCACCAAAGATGAGACTTCTTTTATCCTTCTTTTATCCTTCTTTTATCCTTCTTTTAGACTTCTTTTAGACTTCTTCCTTTAACATAAGACAAATTAAAAATAATGTACAGAAATATTTCAAGAGGGCAGCATGGTGGTGCAGTGGGTAGCACAACCGCCTCACAGTAAGAAAGTCACTGGTTTGAGCCTCAGCTGGGTCCGTTGGCATTTCTGTGTTGAGTTTGCATGTTCTCTTCGTGTTGGTGTGGGTTTTTACTTCGGGTGCTCCGGTTTCCCCCACAAGTCCAAAGACATGTGCTATAGGTGAATTGGGTAAGCTAAATTGATCGTAGTGTATGTGTGAATAAGAGTGTATGGGGGTTTCCCAGTGATGGATTGCAGCTGGAAGGGCATCTGCTGCGTAAAACAAATGCTGGATAAGTTGGCGATTCATTCCACTGTGGCGACCCCTGATTAATAAAGGGATTGATATATGAATGAAAAAAATTAATGAATGAATATTTCAAGAATCTAATTAGCAATACTTGAAGGAGAAGAGCAAAACCACATGTGTGGCCTTGGTTAATGGATACACTCTTTTTGCAGTAGTTTTTACTGACATGTTAAAAATACCACAAACAATTTGTGCAAATTTATAATGAAATTCCTGGCATGTCTGATTTCAAAAATGCTCTTCCTCTTTTTGTGGCCTTTGCAAAAGGCATCCTAAATTTTCGTCCATGCCTTAATTTTTAGTGATTTTGTAAACAATCATTTAAATATATGATCGATTAAAAAAGCATTTTGGTTTGATTTTTAAAATGTAGTTAAATGAAATTGTAGTTGAATAATGATTATAATAATAATAATTTTTTTCCAATTGTTTTTAAACAATGCCAGCACAGCTCCCCCAGTCAAATTGTTCTGTAGAAATATTTTAATATTTAAATATTTTATTTAATTTCGTTTTAAAACATTAATTTTCTTTTTGACTTAGTCCCCAGCGGAATGAACTGCCAGTCATTTTAAAACAAGAAATAAATAAATAGCTTAAAATATCAGGGTTTTTTTTTTTATTTGATCCATTTTTCTCCATTTACGTGCTTTTATATTGTTTAAATTAATTAAATCATTTTACAACATGGATGTCTTGCTTGGTTTATGGAAACAATGTTCTTTTGCAATTGTTTTTTATTGACAATATAACAATACCACAAACAATTTGTGCAGATTTGTAATGGAAACATTCCTGGCATGTCTGAACTCAGCAAGCTATTCCAGAATTTTAGAGCCAAACATATTTTTTTTTTGTGGCCTTTGCAATAGATTTCCTTTTTATGTCCTAAATTTTCCTCCATTGATTTTTCGTATCTGGAAGTTCCTGAAATGGCCCTATTAAAATGTAACTGGGATCCCGGTGTTCTGCAAGATCTCTGCTCTTTAGTAGCTTAGTGGCCTGGCCCTGAAAGCATGTGTTTGTCTGGATTGCCAGCACTTGGCAGTACAGACTACAGAGCCGAGGCGAACAATGATCTCTAATGGGGCACTGTGTGTTTGTCCCAAAGCTCATCGCTTCTGGCTGTTCATTGGCTGTGTATTTGTCTGTGATGGAGAGATTGAGGCAAAGAGAATGAGCGAGAGAGAGCTGGGATCTTTGTCTAATTCCTTCCTGCTCAGGTCTGGTGCCAGCCCGGTGCCCGCTGCACAAAAGCAGTGACCGGCTAGCTTTATTTGTGTTAAGGGAATAGGTCAGGCTGGCAGTGGTGCCCGTCTCCATGCCTGTTTCCGTGTGTGTCTGCCAAAGCTCTCGGTGGAGGGCGGTGACTCAAAGAGCACAGCTAGAACATTGGGTGCTGAACAGAAGGCCCTGCTGGACTGCGCTGCCCTGTTTGAAGAGCTCCTTTCATCTCTACTTCACCTTTTTCTCTGCCTCTCTCTCACACACACAAGCACATCTGATCGAGATTAGGACTGTGTAATATATCGACATCAAATTGATAGCACAATATGGAGTCGTGGAGTTGTCCGATTGTGCAGGCTGCAGTTTGATTGAGTGAATACAGTATAGTCTTGATGGTGTGGGTAAACGTGTAGTTCTTGATGCAGTGTTTAAGATCTACTGAACAGGAGTGCGTTTCTGAAAACCATCGTTAGCCAACTAAGATCGCAAGTTACAAACTTGTAACAAACATAACGTCCTAACAAACATAACGTCGTGTTGTAACTAACACAACGTCGTTACAAACATAGTTCGTTGATTTGGCGTTTTCCAAATCCATCGTTCCAACGAACATTTGTAAACTGCGTCACACACTTGTATGCTTGCAACTACACCTCTAGAACAGTAGTTAGAAACATAGTTCCTGGCTGTGTTATATTCCCAGTTATCAGTTATATTTCCTATTCATTTAAAACATTCTAACATTTAAACTTGAAATTATAAATAAAAAGCATTAAAGTTATCTCTCTTAGGTGTAATTTGCTTTCAAAGTATTACAGTTAGGATTTAGCAATCTTCAAGTTTACAATTGCGCTCCCTTCGCCGTGCACATTTAAAACATTGATGTCATTTTGAAAACAGTCATGGCTCATGAGAAAGCTACAGGTGACCTATTATTTAATAGCTGAATTTACGTTACGTCTCCAAAGCTTGTGAAAACAAAAAACATAGCATACATTAATGGTTTTAATTTATAGTAGGTTTTTTTATTAAGTATCTGCACTGTATATGACATGGGCCTGTTGATTAGAACATTTCTGTAGTGGTTTGTATGTGTCAAATTGTAAAAGTAGACTTTTCAAAAAATAAAAAATAAATAAACAAAATCCTACTTAATAATAATAATAATAATAATAATAATAATAATAATAATAATAATAATAGTAATAATAATAATAATAATAATAATAATAACAACAACAACAATAATAATCATAATTATCATCGTCATTAATATTATTAATATTATTATTAAAGTAGGATTTTTTCATTTGTAAAGGAAACATAGGCTCTATATGTGCCGTTTAATTAATTTCAATTAATGTGAAAAACGAGTGCATGTTTGTACCAAAACTAATATTGGATTTTTTTTTAATGCGTTTGTGTAAAACAATATAATTTGCACAAAGAAATGATGGGGTTCTTCTCTAAAAAAGTTGTTACCACCCTGTTTAGAGCATCATTGTGGACCTTTTACGTTATAACTAACGTGGTTCAAACGATGATTCTTCAACAGAGCAACTGCAGGTTTTGGGAAACACTCGTCACTACATCGTTTTTTTCCCAAATGATACATCATACTATGATAGTTCAGCCGCGAGGTACGTCAACAATTATTATAATATCAATTTATAACAGCTTATTGTTATGTAGATTGATTTGTAGTTTCTAGAGTTTTATTTGGTTTTGTTGTTTTTATTAGTTTTTGTTTGGTCAACAATGTGTCCAGTAGATGAACATCACCATATGTAGAAAGAATCATGCAGCCATTGGCTAAATTCTCCATCAGTTAAACTAGAAAGTTGACAGCATATGACTGACAGCATATGCAGAACATAAAAACACTCTACTGCTTTGTTTAGATTTTAGAAACTATAACTTTGACTTTTTATTCAATTTGTGGTCTCATTTTATCTTTAACACTGTAAGGTATGACCTCGTCTTGCTTTTTACTACAAAGACACCATTTTCACGTGTAAGTAACATAGTGAACAATGTAAGGTCTCCGGTAAAAATGGTAACATAAACAAATGATTAAACATTCAGAATTCAACACTATTTTGTCAGTAAACTAATAATAATAATAATACATTTTATTTATAATACACTTTTCTCAGTCCCAAAGCGCTAACAGTCCTGCGCTGATTGGACCGATGACAGCCTGTTGTGATTGGTCGACAGCGTTCAGCGCGAGAAAGTAAAAAGCCCAACGCTTTTTGTCAACCCAAACGCTTTGGGTTGTAGCGCTCACCAGCGCTCCTCCTCAGCGTGTGGCAGGCTGCCTTTGTGCCTAATAAATTGGCCTTATTTTGAACACACCCCTGGTGTTTTGTCTGTCCATTCGTCTCACAAGTCTCATACATCAGTAGTCTTTTCTGATCCTTCCTTGAACAAACGAATGCCCATTGTAAGCATGTAGATTGCTAAAGCACTCCTTTCCCTCACACTTCCAATAATATTCAGGTAAGCACAGCGTCTTCATGACTCATGATGACTTCAGGATCTGTTTGTCTTTGCTGCTGGGTCAGTGGGTGGAGCCGCAGGTTTAAATTTTCCCGGCTCATGTTTCGTAGCCACGTCAAACCGAAATGGCTAAAGACTCGTAATGAAGACGGTTCATTCTAACCACTATGAGTCGACTCTTTTTTTTTTTTTTTTAAAAACGCTCACTTTCAGATTTAAGCTTTAGCTGGATATTTCACTTCAATTAGAGCTGTGTTACACACTACATGGAAGGTCATTTTCAAAAACCCACAATAGGGGCTCTTTAAATGTAGCCTAAATAAAAGCTGAGAAATATTTTTTCATCGCCTCATTATCTTTTAGGAGAAACCTGTATTAAATGTACAGTATGTAATGTATGTGTGTTCTTGTGTTTGTGTATTGTATATTGTGTACATGCATGAATGTAGGCATTTCATTTGAATTTAGTAAAATGTAATTTTTTTTATATCAAAATATACTATTCATTACAGAGAGAAGCTAAATGCTTCAATGACAGTTCTTATTTTCTTCCCTCAGTATCATGTATTTTGATCTCTTGATTATAGAGTAACTGTGGCGAGATGTTGCGGATTCGGCGGGTTTTGATGAACTGCCCCGAGATCATCAGCATTGGTCTGGTTTGGGATTCAGATCACTCTGATCTGGCTGAAGATGTCATTCACAGCCTGGGCACATGCCTGCGCTTGGGTGATGTAAGATTCCTGCACACACAAACAACACACACTGCTCTTTGTCTGTCTGTCTGTGTCTCCTCAGCGCAGTAACCTTGAGCCTTGCACACAGTGCAGGACAAGAGCAGAAAACACACTGTACCCTTTGTCACATTCAATATCTCCACTTCTTCGCTAGTGCAACTGCTTTCTCACAAGATGCGAGTCAGGGCTGTGTGCCATTCTTATAGCAGTCTGTGTTATTTTTAGTTTTCCTGTATTTCTTGAATTGATTGAGCCCACAGGATGAAGAATTAAATTAAATTAAATTAAATTAAATTAAATTAAATTAAATTAAATTAAATTAAATTAAATTAAATTAAATTAAATTAAATTAAATTAAATTAAATTAAATTAAATTAAATTAAATTAAATTAAATTAACATTGCTAATTTGTTAGAGACAACTTAACACATTATAATTGCTAAAATATTAGTATTATGCATTTAGCATACACTCTCAGAAAAAAAAATGATACAGTGTTGTCCCAAAGAAGGTGCAAACTCTTGTCACTGGGGCACTAGCTTTTTATGAAACAGAATTGTACCTAAAGACAAGAAAACAAATTTGTACCATAGCAGTTTGTACCTTTAAGGACATGATTTGTACCATGGGAAACCAAAATGTTCCTCTGGCTTTTAAAACCTATAGAGACAATATTGTTCCTTCATCAAAGGTACAAATCTGATCCATGAAGGTACCACTACAGTGACAAGACACTTTGTACCTTAACAGTGTCAAATATGTTGCTTCAAGAACTATTTAAAGGCATTTGCTAAATCCAAAATGCGTCAATTTATTTTGAGTAAATATAAAACATCAAATACACTTATTAAACAATGTTTTTTTTAAGTTTATTTTTATGTAGATGCACTTTTTTCATTTACAATAAATAATAAAAGCAGTTTAACATAAATCAAAAGATCTTGTTTTTTTTGCTAAATATTTCACACTTTTCACAAAAATGTTACAGAAATACATTCTCCAGTGTTCACACAATACTTTTGTAATCACTTAAAAGTAAATTTAATTTACTTAATTTTAAAATAGAAATAGAATTATGCAAAAGTATTGTAATGAGAAATGCACAATGTTTGATTCGTTGTACAATAATAAAATGTTGAATGAACACTTTGCATATGCAGGACTTTTGCAAGCTCACGTGCGGAGTGGAAAGCAAACGTGTGGATATCAATAATGAAACTATTTTCAGAAAATGCTTACCAAATCTTTTTTAAAATGCCTTAAATGTTTAGTTTACAACACCTATAGTTTTGTTTTACCAGTTGTTTTGTTATATACAGTAGAACTTAAGAATCAATGTTTATGAGTTTCTATATGCTTTTAGTTCTTGTTTTAATATTGAACTTATTCATAAAATCACATTGCTCTTCCAGTAATATTTATTTTCAGAGGTATTGTAATAACTGTGTAATTGTAATAATCACTGTGTACCTTTTTTTTTGTGAGTGTACAAGGTGTTTTCAGAAACATTAGGCGATTTACAATTGTTTATATTGGTATAAAAAAAGTATAATCATGTGTTCATAATCAAATGTAGTTGTTTTTTTTTACTTTGCTTTCACTTTCATATACCAAATATCTAAAAATACTTTGATCAAGTAAAGATATTGTTTTATTTTTAACTTCAGAAGAAATAAATTACGAGTTTTTAAAGGGACTAAGCTGAAAAGAAAATGAATGAATGACCTGCAATCCAGCGCATTCTTCATCCTGTCATTGCAAATCAAATTTATTAATTCCAAATCTTTTAGAGCGTTGCGTTTAGTAAACAATTTTCATTCTTATTCACAATAATAAAGTAAAAGTAAGCCTATATTTTGACCGGAATTGCTTAGAGGTTCCCTCAAATACAGAATACAGTTACTGTACCTGTTGCTGACTGAAACATATTGTATATATCAGACTGTATATATGCCCGCTCTCTCTTTATCTGCCCGTCCTCCAGCTCTTCTACCGCGTGACGGATGAACGAGCTAAGCAGTCTGAGCTCTATCTTGTGGGCATGGTTTGCTACTACGGCAAGCATTACTCCACCTTCTTCTTCCAGACCAAGATACGCAAATGGATGTACTTTGATGACGCACATGTGAAGGAGGTAATGACACATCTGCTTCAAGTGTTTCTAATAATGAATGGAGTCTGTGCTTAACCCTGTGTGTTCTGAATGATAATAGATCGGTCCCAAATGGAAGGACGTGGTGTCGAGATGTATAAAAGGCCACTACCAGCCTCTACTATTGCTGTATGCTGACCCGCGTGGGACGCCCGTGTCTTCACAGGATATGCTGGCAGCACAGCTGGACCTGCACCACAGCAGCAAGGCCGGCTACGACAGCGAAGACTCCGGTGAGATATAGAGAGAAAGATTCTGACTCACAATTCAGTCTTTCTTAGGGATGTGGAAAAGTATTGATACATATAATTATTGCCATTTTTTTTTCTTGATAATATGGCGATATTTTAACCTCTAGTATTAGACAGATTTTTTTGGTTATTTTACGGATTTACTTTAGCTTTAATATTTCATTAAAAGCCTAAGTAAAGTGTCAAATGGCTTCCACCTACAGACTGTAATAGATATGGACGTAGTATCCATGACGTCACCCATAGGTTTCTGAAGAGCAAAAATGAAGCTACAAGTAGGCGTGGCCAACTGTTGCCATTTTGTTCACGTGTCATCACACCCGCCGGAGGTGACCAAATAAGGGCAAAGAGGCGGAGCGACAGTGGAGCTACAAACGCTTGCTAGCATTTTGCTTAGAAGAGCTTTTTCTTTGGGAGAAACGCTTAATACCACATGTGCTTGGTTTATAGTACACTGAAAACCCTAATAAGTTGACTGAAGTAAATTAATTGAGTAAACTCGTTGCCTCAATTTAATTGAGTGATGGTCCCCCAAAACTAAAAATATTTAAGTTTATTTAACTTGCCGGTTTTGTAGACTATACTTAAATTAGTATAATCTACTTAAGTACTAAGTTTGGTGAACTGAACAATTTAAGTATAGTCTACAAAACCGACAAGTTAAATAAACTTAAATATGCAAGTTTTGGGAGACTCCATTACTCAGTTAAATTGAGGCAACGAGTTTACTCAATTAATTTAGTTCAGTCAAATTAGTAGGGCTTTCAGTGTATATCAATTAAGTGTTTAGTTTTTAAAAACACTGTTGTAATACACTGAGCCACTAAGCATTGTTCTTATGATGTTTTTCTACAGGAGAAAAATGTGAATTACTTCCAAACACTTCAAATATAGTCTGTTAGTTAGTAAATGCAAGGCTATTTATGAAATCCAGGTATAACCCTGAATGACAATGTTTCAGATGACTGTTCTATAGCCTACTGCTAATCAATCTGTCAGATTCTGGAGTGACTTACAGTTCTAAAAAAATTATAAATGATAAATAATCTTAAATAAAACAAATACATTTATAGAGATGGTATATAAGTGTATAATTTCACTCCCCTGGGAAATGGGGGCAGCTTGAATGGTTTGTGAGCACAATTAAGTGCACACAACATGCCATATCATCTGATAATTGTAGGAAATAATTCCAAAAGGCAATTGACTATGTAAAGCCACATAAAACAAAACAAAAATATGATGTATAAGCCGAGTTCAGCTGCTAATCAGCCGGATTGAGGTGAGTTGAGGTGACGGAACATCAAGCAGCGAGACCTAGCTGTCACTCAAGTGGCCACGCCCTTAATTATGCATACTTATTAAAACTTAATAAAGATGAAATGAGTGAATTATAAAAGTATTCAATTATTATTATTATTAGTATTATTATTATTAGTAGTAGTAACATTATTAGTGTTAGTTTTATTATTATAAATTTAATATTATTATTATGTAAACAGTAAATTAATAAAAATTGTTTTCTTAGTTGTTTTTATTAGCTTTAATTTTGGCTATTGAGCTAAAAAAATAATTATTTTTTATTATTTATTTTTATTATAATTTTTTATGTTTGGTGCTTATTGAATTTTCAGATTTGGTGCAAAATCACAGCATGTGCAGAGATGTAGTTCATGAGGAGCAGCATTTTCTGTGAATAATGAGAATCTGAGACACTGAAAACACTTATGATGTGCTCATTTGACTTCTGATTTTTCTGAAACCCTATAATTCTGAACAAAAATAACTGTTTATGTATTTTATTTATTTAGAAAAATAAACACCCATTCTAACAGTCCTTGGCACATGACATGTTCCTGTGAAAAGTGATTCCTGAATATATTAGATTTTTTTTTTTCTAAAATCTGATTTACGGAAATTGATCTGAATGATTCATTCATGCATTCGACTGATCTGGTTAACAGGTTCATGACTTTGCTTCACAATCCAATGATTGCTACAATAATTTTTGATTTAAAAGCTCACTGAACAGAAAGATCTTGGTGAAAAATGCCTTCAGTTTCATTATATATCTCACACAAAAGTAAAGTATGACTTTAGAACAGTGGTCCGCAAACTTTCTGAATCCTAAAGCCCACCATTGTTTAAACAATACTCAATGGACTTAGTGGGATGAGGATTTTTAAACCATTTTTGAACCCATTGTTCATATATAATAAGCAATTTTTACATTTTTACAATTTTTAGAGCTTGCCATAAATAGAAAAGTTAAACAGAGAATTTTTTTTTTAATTGGGTCCAAACACATAATTGAAATGAAGTTTCTGGATATATTCAGGTTTTAAGATTTAGTGCACATTTTTGATTTTTGAAAAGGAATAAATAAGAAATTTATTTCTTGCTATTTTGTTTGATTGCATGATAATTTTTGTCATAGTCTAAAACATCTTTTAATAATTCTTGATGTCTTTAAGGCAGTTTTCTGAAGCTTTACAGTCGGCCCTGGCTCTTGTTTGAAATCCATTTCTTTAAAACACTTGAAATAATGTGCACAAATCACAGGGACATCCTTTATGGAGCTTTTACATACTTTTTGAAGCCTGAAAGCTTCAGTCTACTCTCATTGTGATTGTCATATTAAGCTTTTTTACAAGATCTAAAATAACTCTCAGGTGTCCACAGGCTATGTCTGTGAAATTTCAGCTCAAAATACCTCACAAATCATTTACTATATCATTCTGTGAATCAGTGCTTCTCTTTCCTGGTTCTCGCACCCCATCTCTCTTTTCACTTGAGTCGTTTGTTCTAAATTAATCATAAATGCCCTGCAAGTGGACTCCAAAGTATATTTCGGCATGATTTCAGTTTGAAGGGTGTTTATAGGTTTCATTTAATTGCATTTTAGTTTGTGATATGTTAATTTATATTCTATTTATTTACGAAGGTATATTATGTCATACTTCATGCTTTTCTAGTAGCAGCACCGCTGTTGCGCAAATCTGCAAATTAACATTCCGATTTAATAAAAAATTTATAAAGATTTCTTGTGCAAAAGATGAAGAGCTGTGTTGTGCTGTAAATGCTCATTTTTAAGTAGTAAGCTGTCATTCTCTCTTCCCTTTCAAAAACATTGTAAAGCCTTTTACAGTTTGTACTTCAGTTACTGCAGCAACAAACAAAACATCAGTTAAAGCCTTCTCAAATAAACTCCTGACATATGGTTTACTTAGTGTCCAGACATAAATCACATGTATAGAAAGCAGTTATCAGTATTAAAGGGGAAAATTACCTAATGGGAGGTTTAAGCACAGTTGTGTGGCATCAGTGTGTGAAAATAGCCAGCCGCTAAGGGTAAAATGTATTAATTCTCTATTTTATATTCACACTTGATAAAAAAACAGTCTGCAGAAACATTTTGACTGACATTCTCTCTTTGTAGATGTCATGAGAGGGGGAAAGCCCCACCCATTAGTGACGCTCTCTCTCTCATTAGTTTTCACACTGTACACTGTAATCTCTATAGATGACCTTCTTTTGAGCCACTTCTTTTGACTTTTGACTTCAGAGTTTTTCACAGAGATATTAGTCCTGTTTTGAATCTGCTGCTGTGCTGACACATAGAAGTGTGTAGCTCTGCCCTCTTTTAAAAGAGCACAATCTCATTTAAATTTAAAGCGACGGTCTCCAACATGGCGCAACTTGGATCAAAGCCTAAAATGGTCAGTTTCAGGGAGTTATACAATTGGTTATACAATGTGGTATTTTGTTCTGAAACTTCACATGCACTCTTTTGGGACATCAGAGAGTTGTTTTACATCTTGTAAACAGGTGTCCTTTAATCCAGTATCTCTTTTTGTCAACTGTCAACACTTACAAAAACTCTGCCTGTGAATGTAAGCTGTTGGGTGAAAAGGTTGTGTTTATCAGTATATTATATGCGGGAAACACTCAACCAGGCTATTTGACATGTTTGTTCCTGACAAAAAAACTCAGGACTGCAATCATCCACACATTAGATGGTTTAGAATAGAAATGGAGAATAAGTCTCTTCTTTTTGTTCAAGGTTTTTTTATTTGTTTTTCACGTTATACAAAGCGAACACTAAAACAAAACACCCTTTTCCAGAACACCAGATCTAGGAACAATATATAATCGAATGTCCATAGAGAAAATAAAAAATGTAAACATGACATGAAAATATGACACTAGTTCGAGTCTGACTTTAGACCAGTGCAAACGATGAACAATTTTGAATTGTATTACAGCATGTCTGATGCAGATGGATGATGAGAGAATAAGTCTCGTTATAGTGGATTTTCTGCTTTACAGCTCAACAACTTTACAAACTAAAGGAAGTTGAAAATATAATACGCATAATAAAAACTCTGCAGGAAAAGATATTTCGAGAAAAGAAGTAATTTGCACCTTTATTTAATGACACAAGGGTGAGTAAATGATGACAGAAATATCATTTTTGTGGGAACTATACCTTCATTATGTGGCCTTTGAGCAGCTGGCTATTTCTGAAGCTAACTTTCTCGGTTTTCAATGCCCTTATGTGTTTATGTTGTTTTCAGGACGGGAGCCCTCAATTTCAAGTGACACTCGCACAGACTCTTCCACAGACAGCTACAGCTACAAGCACTCTCGATCACACCATGAGTCCATGGCCTCCCATTTCTCTTCTGACTCTCAGGGAACTGTGGTGTGTAATCAGGACAGCAGCGGTTCCCAGAACAGCATGGACACTGCAGGTACACACGCGCTCTCTAATATAAATGCCACCAGCCACAGCGTCACGCTACATCAAACAGAGAAGCCACGTGCACTGATAAATTTACATGAGACTTTCAGAAAAATAGATCTGTTTCTGACTTTATGTTTTTAGGGGAGGTTCTAGACCAGGCCACTCCCATTTGCACGCCAAGACCCTCTTCTACTGGCCATCTGCAGGACTATAAAGAGACTGTGAACATGATCCACAGCAGACCTCTCTCATCGTCCTCCAGCTCAGGGGTGGGGGGTTCGGAAGCTGGAGCGCGAGCGAGGGACTGGGAGGACGAGAGCACCAGCAGTGAGTCCAAATCCAGCTCCAGCGGAGGCCGCTATCGGCCCACTTGGAGACCCAGGAGAGAGGCCCTGAACATTGACAGCATCTTCAGCCGGGAAAGACATCGGCCTGCTGGATACGCCACGCTTGGACCTTCCCCTCTGCCGGAAGACCCCATGTCACCAGTGCACGGTGAGCTGGTCTCAGTGGCTGTGGCAGAGGGATCAAACGGAGCAGCAGGAGAGACGGGGGACGTGACCGATGGCTCTGGAGGTGCGGTGGAGCCGGGAGTTGAGCATGTGCCAAACCCACCACCTTTACGAGGTGTAGAACAGCAGCCCCGTCTGATCCAGAGGATGGAGAGTGGCTACGAAAGTAGTGAGAGGAACAGCAACAGCCCCATCAGCATGGACATGCCCCTCAGCGACAACCCAAACTCAAGTGCTCACAGGTAACAAAACAACTCGCCAAAATGAACAAACCTAGCTGAAGTCAGTTCTCAAAGCCAGCAATTTGCTGATAATTGAAGAAATTCTGTAATGTGACTTGATTCAGTGGTATACTGACTGACTAATCATTTTCCAATTTTATCAAAATTACAGTAAAATAAAAAAATTGTGAAATGTTATTATGCTATAAATAACTGTTCGAAAGTAGCTTATAATTTAATTTAATCTTTTATTCCAGTGATTTTAAAGATGAATTTTCAGCTTCATTACTCTAGTCTTCAGAATCACATGTACCTTCAGAAATCACTCTAATATTAATTATTACTATTATTAATATAATTATTGGTATTATTTTTTTATTATTATTACTATTCATTCATTTTCTTTCAGCTTAGTCCCTTTATTCATCAGTGGCCGCCACAGCGGAATGAACTTGCAACTTATCCAGCATATGTTTTACACAGCTAATGCCCTTCCAGCTGCAACCGAATTCTAGGAAACATCCACACACTCTTGCATTCACACACATACACTACGGCCAATTTAGTTTATTCAATTCACCTGTACCTCATGTCTTTGGACTGTGGGGGAAACCGGAGCACCCGGAGAAAACCCACACCGACATGGGGAGAGCATGCAAACTCCACACAGAAATGCCAATTGACCCAGCTGGGGCTCGAACCAGCAACCTTCTTGCTGTGCGTCGCCTATTATTACTTTTATTATTATTATTATTATTATTATTATTATTATTATTAGTAGTAGTAGTAGTAGTAGTAGTAGTAGTAGTAGTAGTAGAAGTAGTAGTAGTAGTAGCAGTAATAGTAATGAAAGCAATACTAACTGGATTAGTGATTTAATTTGAAACTACATACAATAAGAAACCAGTTATTAAATTTTTTTTTATAAATACTTAACAATTTAACAATTTTTGAAACATTTTTATGAATACTGCTTTGAAAAAAAAAAACATGAAAAAAACTGACCCCAAACTTTTGACCGGTAGTAATTATATATATTCTATGATTAAATATATACATTCTTTGAATATCTTATTTTAGCTATTTTTATTATCAATAAAGAAAAGGAAACATTATAAAACAAATAATATGTAATGTCACATGGTATGTGCAGTGCACACATACTCGTTAGGAAACAACAAAACTGGGATATAGTAGCTGTAGAAAAAAAAAAATATTAGTTCAAAAAAGAAAATGTGTAGAGTTTAAAACAAAATGATCAACCCTTTTTAATTCTTTTTCAAATATTTCCCATGTGCTGTTTGTATTTGGCATGATGACACTACACAATATTTTACTAGTTATTTTGCAAGATAATTCTAGTGCTGAATACTAATTAAAATCACATTTTAAATAAAAAAAATCTTATTGGGCTAATAATACTGTCCATTAAAATAATAACATTAAAAATCCCCTTTTTTTCCAGCCTGACTAAAAGAAAAATAATTTCTCCAGATGAAATACTAAAACCAATTAAGTAATTAAAAATGTAAATTAGAGTTTAAATTATAGTTTTGCCTTTAAGTAAAAATACAGTAAAAAGTAACTGTTAAATAACTTATCAAAACACTAATTTTGTACATTCCATAATTCTTCTTCAGATGCACTGACAATTTTGTTATATCTCTTGAATATTTCAACAGGTACTGGCAACCTTTTCAAATTATATGTGTTGTTTATCCATCATTTCTTTTTTAAATATAAGTATTTCCAAACCCATGATGTGCATCAGACAGCAGAGACAGAGGGTCAGATTTACCAACAGCTTGCTCCAGCACAAATCTTTTTTTTGGCATTAAAAACTGTCAGGATTTAGCTACTAAAGTCACACAGTGAAACGTTACTGCTGAAAAGGTGTTTACACAGTGCTTTTTCAGCTGACATTATTTTGATGTTTAAATGAATCATGCAATATAACTTCCCAAGGATAGTCATTTTGCTGGTATTTGCATTGGCACTGCATTAATGACCCATAAAAGCATGTCTTATCAAGTTTTGGGCGGATTTTGTTATTAGATAAACTTATAAACTTGAAACTATATTATACACACCTTTTCCTTGTCATCTCTGGCCATGCGAAATTAATCATGCGAAAAATCTGCTTTCACCTGTCTTCTTTATTTCTCATTGTCAGTATATTACTTGTTAAACTCCCATCTATGTTTCTATGGGATTTCCTGCTAATTTGTCCTGTTTGGTAAATCTGGTGCATGGTTTTCTCTATCTGTTATCAGCTACTACTGCATTGTTGTTGTATTGCAATCTGATGTACACACAGATGGTACTGTATGGTGAGTAAATACTGCTGATCTATATATAGAACAGAGGTAAACACCAGAATGTGTGGTGTGGAGGAAATGCATAGGCGTATTTCTTAGGCTTATGTCCCTTAAAATATTTATATAGGTATGATTATAGGGCAACACAGTGGCTCAGTGGTTAGCACTGCTGTGCCACAGCAAGAAGGTTGCTGGTTCGAGTCCTGGCTAGGTCAGTTGGCATTTCTGTGAGTTTGCATGTTCTCCCCGTGTTCGCGTGGGTTTCCTCCGGGTGTTCCTGTTTCCCGCACAGTCCAAAAACATGCGGTACAGGTGAATTGAATAAACTAAGTTGGCCGTAGTGTATGTGTGTGAATGCAAGAGTGTGTAGATGTGTCCTAGAAATATTCATCATGCCTGACAATTTTGCATTCTGTCCCCAATCCTACAGATTGTACAGATAGGTTGTCAAACCACACTGTGATACCATATCTAACAATGCTTTCAAGAACAGCCCTATAAAACAGCATTATAAGCTTCTTGTTAGCTCCAAAATGACATAACATCCGTAAAAAATACAATATCTAGTGTAAACGAGAGCAAACCCACTATATGTGTGTTTTCCATGTAAAAGAACTATCAATGTAAATGCCCAAGTACTTGTAGGTCTCTGACTAAGTAATAGGATGGTCGTGTACAACCACTTGACGATAGTGACCTATACAATTAGGGTCAAATACCATCTCTTCAGTTTTTTTAGTATTAATTTTTAGCTTATTTTTATCACACAAATCAACAAAAATAAAGGGACTAAGCCATAGGAAAATGAATGAATGAATGAATGAATGAAGGATTATTTTACACATATTCACATGCATTAGTACTGTTATGATTTAATAAATGTTAAGTATGCAGATGCAGAAGCACTCCACTTAAAGGGATAGTTCACCGAAAAAATCAGTTTCTGTCATTATTTACCGAGCCTTGACTTGTTCCAAAACAGTGTTTCTTTGGTTTGTTGAACAAAAAATAAGATATTTTGAAGAATGAATAACTATTGACATTCAGAGTAGAAAAAATAAATACCATGGAAGTCAATAGGTACAACTTTCCAACATTCTTTAAAATCTCTTCTTTTGTGTTCAACAGAACATGTCATGGTGAGTTAATGATGACAGAATTTTACATTTTGGGTTAACTATCCCTTTATTAAACTGTATGTCTATACAAAATCAGGTTCATATATTCTTAGTGAAGATATATGAATGACAATGAGGGTAATTCCCACAGTGTTTGTTAATTGTATTTTGCCTACAGTACAGAAAATGTCACAAATATCCATCCATGTCTGGACCGTAAACTTAACCTGTACTGTACGTGTAACTAACACTCATCATATTTACTGTAAGTTCCCAGACATTTGCTCTCTTCCACTTGCAGGGACTGTGGAAATAAGAGGCCTGTAACGTCTGGGCCATCATGGCGCACTGTGCCCAAGTCCAAAAGCAGCAGTGCCATCCTGCAGGACCTCAAATCCCCCACCTGGAGCAGCGCTGCACTGAGTTTGGGTGAGTCACCGCTGGTCTGTGCCCATGTGCATTAACCTACTATTTCTACAAGGTGTTTGTGTCAGGTCTTTAACTGCGACATGAATATTACAGTTACTTATTTATGTCTTTGTTTGTGTGTGTAGGGGAAGAGCGCAGTGAGCTGGATGAATTGCAGGAGGAAGTTGCTCGCAGGGCCAGGCAACAGGAGCTGCAGAGGAAGAAGGAGAAGGAGAGAGAAGCGGCGCAGGGCTTTAATCCCAGACCCAGCAAATTCATGGACCTGGATGAACTTCAGCACCAGGGTAAATGCCACACAGTGCCAAAAAATGCTCCAACGAACTGTGAGAGCAGCTATAAAATGAGCTTAAATGAGCCTAAAGTGGTTAGCTGGTCTCCCACCATGGCTATGTAAGACTGTATTGGTTGCCTACTGGTTATATTGTTTGAGTTTTACTTTACATTTATTTATTCTTATAACTAGACTATTATGGCTTGTCTGTTCTGATTGACCACAAATGACCTGACCATTCAGCTAAGCCAAATGAAAACCAGCATTGCAATACATTAGGAGACCAGCAAACCCATTGAAAGCAGCTAAGACAAACAAACCACTTTAGTCTGGTTTCTAGAATAGCCCAATATATTGGTACACAATTTTTTTGATTAATTGTTGAAGCTTGGTCTGTTTTGATGGTTCTAAGAGGTTTGGCTTACTTTTTCAGATGATCAGACTGACTAGCTAGACCAATTTAAAACCAGCTTGACCCTATACTGAGAGATCAGAAATCCAGTACTTTATTAACCTCCTAAAACCGGTGTCCAACCGGTGTTCTTGAAGACTGGACTAAGCTATTTAGGCTGGTCTGGTTTAAACTTAGCAGGGAAATTAAAGTAAAAACCAACTTGGTCATATGTACTGGGAGAATAGCAAACCAGTTTTAAGCAGCTAAGACTAGCAAACCACTTTAGGTTTCTTCAAAGGCTGGACCAATTTAAATACTAACTTGGCCATACTGACAGATTAGTTAAAACCAGCAAGTGAAGTTTATTTATAAACTAGTTTCGAGAGGATCACATGCTTATGATTGACCACAGCTGGTCCCGCATTAACTAATGCATGATTCACCAATCGTATGAACTCACTATAAATAACAAGAGTTCTTACCTCAGTTATCTTAGTCTTGAAGAATCCCCCCTTCCTCCCCTACTCCTCCCCCTATTTCCTTGATAGCGCAGCACGGTGGCCCAGTGGTTAGCACTGGTGCCTCACAGCAAGAATGTCACTCGTTCAAGTCCTTACCAGGCCAGTCGATGTTTCTGTGTGGAGTTTACATGTTCTTCTCGTGCTCGTGTGGGTTTCCCCAGGGCCCTCTAGTTTCCTTCCACCATCCAAAGACATGCGACTTAAGTTAATTGGCTAATTCAAATTGGCACCATAGATGTGCTGCTAGTCAGCAGTTATCTCTTTATAGTAATTCCTGTTTGGTCATTAGCTATTAACAGGAGGGGAGTTCTCAAGAGCTACTTGAGCTCAAACTCCCCTCTCGTTCTCGTTCTCGAGCCCTGGCCTTGAGGATCTTATGAGCTTAGGGCTCTGTCCTGGGACAGCATGCCAAACATGCTTTATAATCGATCATCAGCTAAGTGGGAACTCCTGAAATTACTTTAGCATGGGTCAGGCTTTTTTCAGCAAGGAAAGTAAACGTTGGATTAATGTAACACCATGACTCATAAACCAGAAAACCAATTTAAACCAGCTAAAACCAGCAAACCACTTTAGGCTGGTCCAAACTTTTATTAAGCAGATGAATGAAAGGTGTACCAATTTAACACCAACTTGCCCATCAACTGGGAGACAAGCAAACAAGTCTTAGAACTGGGTCAAAAAGGGAAAGTAAAATTGTATCCCTTAATCTTTTGTAACCCTTCATTTAGTTCAATGTCTCAGGATCATTTAATGATAAAAACATTGAATTCTCACTAATATCACATATAGTAAATGGACACACCATAAAACAGCACCAATACTAATTCTAAGGTATTTTAACAACTCATACAGTATGCCACATTTTTAATCGTACTGTAAATCTGTGTGTTCCCAAGTTCGCAAGCATGATGTGTGAGCATATGTGTCTAAATATGTTTGTGAGTTGTGTCGGTGGCAGTCAGTGGACTGTGTGCTCTTGTGTACAGTACGTCTCCAAACATTGTGAGTGGCGTGTTTCGGGGAACACGCGGGGGCTCCTGTGAGCTGTGTTTGTGCGTATGTGTGTGAGCGTCTTCTCAGAGACCTGGCCTTGGTGTGTTAATTGCAGGGAAGGGGGGCAGTTTTGAACACTGCCTGGCGGAGGCTGACTCTCTCATAGAGCAGTCGATGCGCCTGGAGCAGGCTGGAGACACAGCTACAGCCCTGGCGCTCTCCCACCACGCCGTGTGTAAGTAATTCTCACCTGCCTCTGCTTGCTATGCCCAACTCCTACGCTCTCTCTGCTCGGGTGACCATCAATTACCCAAAATATGCACTTTCTAGGTCTGTTTGGTAAGATTCCAAACACACAACACAAATCCACTAGTAATAATACCCCGACACTGCCTTCCCTTCCTGCAGCACCCTGTGTGTGTTTGTGTTTGCTTCAGTTTGTCTCTCTGTGGCCATGGACTCCTCGCTTATGTGTGTGTACCATATTATTTGTGCTTATTTTGTCTTTTTACTTTTTTAGGGATGCACAATATAACATATTCTGTAGATTAATATTAGTAGAAATTGAGAGTTTAATTGTGCATGTGTTCCCTTTTTCCACATTTTTTTATGTTACAGCCTTATTCCAAAATGGATTAAATTCATTTATTTCCTTGAAATTCTACACACAATACCCCATAATGACAATGTGAAAGAAGATTTTTTTAAATTTTTGCAAATTTATTAAAAATAAAAAACCTAAAAAATCACATGAACATAAGTATTCACAGCCTTTGCTCAATACTTTGATGCACCTTTGGCAGCAAGTACAGCCTGAAGTCTTTTTGAATATGATGCCACAAGCTTGGCACACCTGTCTTTGGGAATTTCTGCCCATTCTTCTTTGCAGTACCTCTCAAACTCTATCAGGTTGGGTTGAAAGTGACAGTGTAGATACATTTTCAGATCTCTCCAGAGATGTTCAATAGGATTTAGTTCTGGGCTCTGGCTGGGCCACTCAAGGACATTCACGGAGTCATTGTGAAGCCACTCCATTGATATTTTGGCAGTGTGCTTTGGGTCATTGTCCTGCTGGACGATGAACTGTCGCCCCAGTCTAAGATCAAGAGCACTCGGTTTTCATTCAGGATGTCTTTGTACATTGCTGCATTCATCTTTCCCTCTATCCTGACTAGTCTTCCAGTTCCTGCTGCGTAAAAACATCTCCACAGCATGATGCTGCCACCACCATGCCTCACTGTAGGGATGGTATTAGCCTGGTGATTAGTCCAAACGTAACGCCTGGCATTCACTTCAAAGAGTTCAATTTTAGTCTCATCAGACCAGAGAATTTTGTTTCTTATGGTCTGAGAGTTCTTCAGATGCCTTTTGGCAAATTCCAGGCGGGTGGTGGCTTCGGTCTGGCCACTCTACCATACAGGCCTGATTGGTGGATGGCTGCACAGATGGTTGTCCTCCTGTAAGGTTCTCCTCTCTCCATAGAAGAACGCTGGAGCTCAGAAAGAGTGACCATTGGGTTGTTGTGATTTTTCAGGTTTTTTATTTTGAATAAATTTGCAACAATTTCAATCTTTTTTCACATTGTCATTATGGGGTATTGTGTGTAGAATTTAGAGGAAATAATTTAATTTAATTCATTTTGGAATAAGGCTGTAACATAAAAAATGTATAAAAAGTGAAGTTCTATGAATACTTTCTAGATGCACTGTAACACAAATTTAGTATTAGTAAGCGGATAAGCTCCATGAGATGAATCGTCTTTTTTCAAGGGGGTCCTCAAAATATTACAACAGCATCAATGCAGTAAACCATCAAAACAATAAAGTAAATACAAAAGAAGACAACACAAGAATTCACTCACACACACATTTACAAACTCTTAAAAAGCTGTCTAACCACACAACAATATGCATCTTTCACATTATTAGTGTTACAATAGTCATTTAACAATATTCCAATAACCTTCTATTTCATTTATTAATTTTCCTTCGGCTTAGTCCCTTTATTTATCAGGGGCCGCCACAGCGGAATGAATCGCCAACTTATCAAGCATATGTTTTACACAGCAGATGCCATTCCAGCTGCAGCTCAGTACTGGGAACTATCCATACACACTCATTCACACTCATACACTACGGCCAATTTAGTTTGCTTAATTAATCTGTACCGCAAGTTTTTGGGTTGTGAGGGAAACCGGAGCACCCGGAGGAAACCAACACAAACACGGGCAGAACATGCAAACTCCACATAGAAATGTCAACTGACCCAGCCGGTACTCGAACCAGCGTCCTTCTTGCTGTGAGGCTAACCACTGAGCCACCGTGCTACCCCACAATAACAGTCTACTGAAATAAACTTAAACTTAAAACTTAAAACTGATAAAATTAAAATGGAAACTATAATAAATGTAAAAAGTATATATCTAATAAACTATTTAACATAAACAATGTTACAAATATGTATAAAACTATAGTAGTTACTACAGGATACTAAATGAACACTGTTAAAACCATATAAAATATTTTACATTCTTAAGAAACTGATTTAGGCAAAATAGTAAATTATGTCAAAATCGTATATAAAATTACTTATGTATAAAATGATGTTTCAATGTTTAGATTTAAATTTATAGCTTGTAATATACTATACGTTTTCATTTACATTTTAAATGTTTTTTTTTTTTTTTTTATAACATATAATACAAGTATATATATGTGCATCCCTGTCTTTTGTTTTCTTAGTGCTGTGATCTGAATCTCCATCTCCTGGGTTTTTCTGATTGGATGAGCTGCCTGTTGATTGTTAATACCACTGATAGTGGCGTGCTGTTGAAAAGTGCTCAGCTTTGGCCGTTTCTGATCCCCGACCTGTGCCAGACAGAGGCTGGAACAATTTTAATCCCATTTTTTCATTGGAACATTTATTCAGTGCGTGAGCCCTCCATTTGGAGTAGCCTGAATGGGCCTCACCCACAGCTGAGCTCAAATCCATTGGAGATTTGGCATCATAACATTCCTGACCCCTGTAAATCCCTTTTGGTGGAAGGATTGGATTGTGATTCTGCTGAGCCGCTGTGTGTCTAAATCTCCCAGCACTCTCCAAATTAAAACAAAAAAGGTGGCTGTGTACCTCGCGCTTACCTGGAACAACACCGTCCGAAGCGCTGGCATACCTGCTTGAGTGATTAATGAGCAGAGAACAATTTCAGATACGCAAAACTCTCCACAAAGCTATTTATACCGCTCGCAAACCACTATCCAGGTCGGCAAACCCTCCATCTCTGTCTTGCTTTGCTTATGGTGTGTGTGTGTATATGTGTGTGTATATACATATACACACATATGTGTGCTAATATATGTAAAGGGAAGACAGCTCTTGTAAATATTTTCAATCTTCAAATCCCAGATGAGCTTTCACTGTGTTGTCAGATTTGGCCCACAGCATATACAGGACTTACTAATGCTACATTTTCACTGGTGCATTTTCATTTTAATTTAAATGAATGAAAATTAAATTAAATTGATCCTCAACCATACTGGCGTTTCCACTAGGTCAGGGGTAACAAATTAGTTTTTTACTGGGGGCCACTTCAGTATAATGGCTGTAACAATCACACACTAGGAACTATCAAAGACACGATCTGAGAGAATCGCCAATAAGTCGCCAACACCCATGCGATATTTGGCATGCTAAATATCTGGAGCTGTTGGCAATTGAAAAAAAGTAAAACATCGGTGATTACCTACAGCCAATGAGTGAGCAGTATCCACTAGTATAGGTACCACTTCAGTCACTTCAGTATTATGGCTGCCCTCAAAGGGCCAGTTATTATACATTTTTATTTAATGTCAATGTTAACTAAAACTGAATTTAGACTATATGATTTTAGCCCCAATTTTGACTTACCAACAGGTTTTGAGAAATCATCGACAAATGCCTGAAATCACAGGCAAATCGGTGCTTGTTGAGTAACAATCACACACTATGAACTAACAAAGACACAATCTGAGAGAATCACAGATGAGTCGCTGACACCTGTCAGATCTTTGGCATGCCAAATATTTGGACCTGTCGGTGATTGAAAATAACATTGGTGATTACCTACAGCCAAACAGAGAGCAGCATCCACTAGAATGTGTACCTGCAGGTGAGCGGGAAGTTGGGGGAGAAGTTAAAAGTGCTTATTTTTGGTCCATTTGGACCCAAGAAATTAAGGAAAAACTAGTGGAAATTTGGCAACAGCACCTTTGTTTATTTACGTGTTATCTGAGCAATATCACAACTGGGTCAGAAAAAAAGAAAAAAGTTTGAGAGAAATTGCTAATTCCATTTAAAGGCCAGGTGAGAAAAATAAGTAAATTTTCTACTCCACTCAAGGCTTCTTTCTCATTATGTTGTTAATAACAAAAGATATACTACGTGGCCTCGCATCACTTCTCGCATGTTTGGTTGTGAGATGTAGTTTGTGGACCGAGACAAAGCTGTCGGCAATTCTTCCTATTGTTAAGTCATGCAGTGTGAAAACCCCATTCACTGATCCAATTGCTGTGTAAACACAGCAGCGATGGGACGCTATCCCAGATAGTCATGCAGTGTGAAAACATCTGTGACTCGACTACTTTAAAAATGATGCAGTCTGAATTCGGCATACAGTAAGACTGTATAAATATTACTTCTCCTTAACATACTGTTAAATAATTGTCTACCAATTATCTAATAATTGTCTAGTAACATATTAAAGCAACAAATAAATGCATGTATTATATATGCTACTTTGGGTTATTTTTACATGAATCTTTTTATCAGGGTAAGACACCCACATTAAAATCCTCCCATCAAAGTAGGCTTAAAACCAAATACAATTTTTATCAGACAGAAATCTTTACCTTTCTCCAAAACATTTAATAGAGGCAAAAATATGCATAATTTGAGCTGGCTCACAAAACAAACATGCATTATGGGAGAAACACCTCGTACTGATTTTCTGCTCGAGTTCTTTGTATTCGAAGCAAACATGACGCATTTCGCATTACATTCTGCATTATTCGTGCTGCACAATTTGCATTGATTTTATGTAATCTATGACCAAATAATTAAAGTCGCATTTGCTGTGAATTACTATATGCTCTTGTAGGCAACATAAAATGATATGGTGGGCTGGATTTGACCCGTGCACCTAGTTATTAAATACCAAATTATGATTAATTATTATGATTACTATTATTATTATGATTATGATTGGTAGTTTTAATCATGTTTAAATTGGCAGATCAATCTTTAAATGATAGCTTTCATTATGATTTCATTATAAGCTTGCCTTAAATTGCCACATGTTTAAATTAGAGGCTAATCCTTTAACTTTTTCTTTAGAAAAGTACAAGATAAAAGTCAGTATGTGTGATTAATAAACACAAATTATAATTTAATTCCTTTTAAATAACACATCTCAAATTGCATTGAGCAAAAACTAATATTTAGGTTGTCCGTAAATCCTTTAATTTTGCCAGAATTCAGAAGAAAATGACATGAAAATATGTATATACAGTTATAAATATCAAACACACACTATTACGGCAGTTGTTATAAACAATACAAGTCTAAGATGTAAACTAGGCATATATATGTTGATTCCAAATTACTTGAAGTTTAATAAACATTTCTTATAATTGTTTTTAGGATAAGTTTGTAAATGTTACATTGCCAATTTGTGCTAAGTAAATCCTTGTATTCAATGAAAACAGCTTAAAATAAAAATAAATATTTTTGGTCGTACAGATAATAGTAAGGCATAGAAAACTGTAATGGGTTTACTTTAATTCGAAATTTTCCCCAGATGTTGGTAACAACCAAAAAAATCCTTAATACAAAGAAAGCTAAACTTATTAGTTTACAAAATAAGTTTAGCATAATAAAATAAAATGACACAGGGAAAAAGTATTAGACACATGAAGAAAGGGAGGTGTAAAAAGGCAGTGAAAGCCCAGACAGCAGCTTAAACTCTCAGTAGTTATTCAGAAACCCTCTGCCCGTCACCATTATAAATGAATATTAGCTGCTTCAGTCCAACATCTACATTATCAGGATGTTGAAGGTGAAACCAGGATGGACATTTCAGGAAGACAATGATCCAAAACACAGCCAAGGAAACTTTTAAATCCTTTCAGAGAAAGAAAATCGAGCTGTAGAATGGGCCAGCCAATCACCTGACTTGAATCCAATATAAAATACAAATTAAAGGTTTGATAAACGAGACCCACAGAGGGATTTTACACTCTGTTGAAGTCTGTTTGGTTTTTACGACTTATCTATGAAAGGGGCCTTTTTATGAAAAGAGCTTGACCAATTGGCTAAGGATACGCAATGATCCAAAAGACCCATTCATGAAGTGAATGTGGGCAGCTTCATGTTTATTTTGTCAAGTGTGTGTTTACACTTAAACTTAACCCCATAGTTTTCTAACTAATACAGGATCAGCAGTATTTCCAAAAGTCCTAGTTTTAAAGGTCAAAAGCACATAGTGTGGATGCCAGGCTTAACCAGAGAAAAATGTGTGCATTTTAAAGTAAATCGCACTAGTGTAAATGTAGATCCAGTGGCAGCCTGTAAGGTAATGCAGTATCTTCATTGTACTGAAGTTTCCAGTTTCTCTGGCCAAATGAAAGCAACACCTGCTGCAATCCTGCAATCGTCATTGGTTTCTATGTGCATCTACGTTTGTGTGTCTGTCCTGGCTGTTGCTCCTGCTTTCTGTGTTTTCAGTCTGTTGTGTGGCGTCCTATAACTGTGGCCTTTTGCATCTCCCGAAATGCCATCAGCTTCTTTTCAGCCCATTGAAAACACTGCGCATCACTGGCTGTTAAAAGCTGTAGCTCAGGCACAGCTGGTGTTGACAGCAGTAAATGTTCTGAAAATAGCATTTTTATGATAGGCAGAATTAATGCTAAAGCAGACTTAAAGGAAACACTAACCTCCCATGCGGTTTCCCATGTAACAGCCAGAGACGGGAGAGCAACCAAATCCAACTGTTCCCCTCATGCAAACTCATTTTGGGAAGGCAATTAGCGGCTAATCAGTGCGATGGATCTCAACATGCTGTTTGGTACACATTGTGAATGAGGGCTTAAAAGCTCAATCACAGTCGATGGTTTCTCTCTTGTCGATCGGCAGAGCAGCTCAGTGCTTCTCCATGTTATGATCTTTCTGAAATCTGTTTGTGTCACTCATTGTGGACGGTTATGTTCAGTAAGCAAAGTAGCAGGCAAAGGGTTTTTATAAAGAAGAAAATGATTTAACTCAGAAGCGTCATGTCTTTTTTGTTTAATGCACATAGGGATCTGGGTTCAAATTTCAACTTGATATGTGATTTATTTTTAAATAAACCAAACAAATCCAGCAATCACAAATTCACAATGCATTTTTTTGTTGTGTTGAAGAGTTTTGACATTGCGATAAGTCTTTTTTTTTCTACAGAAAATGTTGTTTTTATTGTTGTTATTGTGTGTATGTGTTAAAATGTGTGACTTTTTTTAAAAACTAATTTCGGGAGAAGCACACACAGATAGTAAACACAGTGAATTCTGTGTCAGCAGTCACACTAATCGTCTAATCAGAATCAAAGAATTCCCATAAATAACTGAGCTCGTCCTACCTCAGTCATCTCTTCGAATTTGCATCCCTCCTCCACCCCAGCTCCACACTTTTAACCAGATCCATACCAAGCATGGGGAGGGGAAGCTCTCTGGGATCGGGCTAGATGCTGGGCTCATATTTCTCTCTGTCTCTCTCGATGGGGAGAATGCCCCGAGCTCAGACATCTTTCTGGCCTTGGAGCCTTCTCCCTGGACAGCACACCAAATATGTTCAGCCTGATCTGGGTGTGAGCTCGTGAATAATGGCAGGAAAAAATGTGATATGAAATAATATATAACAGAAATTTGCATAAATAGGTGTGTATATATAAATTTATATAATGTAGATGGCAAAATAAGGCAAAATAATTGACTCTCCTGTGAAATTTTTATTCTTTAATTTAAATATATATTTTAAGTGCTCCTTAACAGGTTTTTTTCCAACACATTTTTAAACAATAGTTAATAACTAATTTCTTTTTAATAACTAATAACTAATTTCTTTTGTCTTTGCCATGATGATAGTAAGTGTTATTTTACTAGATTTTTTGCAATAGGCTTAACTTAGTTAATTACGATAATTAGGCAAGTTAGGATAATTAAGCAAGTCATTGGACATCAGTGGTAGACAAATCACAAAATAATCATTTCTTAAGGAGACAGGTCCGTGTATATTTTGGTCATTGTATTTTTATTTTAAAAACTGATATTAAAAAATGAAGAACGAGCCAATTTTTTTTGCTTTACTAAACAGTTTTCTGAAAAGAAAGTTAAAATATTGTTAAAAACATAATATTTCCACTTCCCGAAGTTTGAATATATCTTAACAAAATACCGATATCGCAAGAAAACCTTTTCATAACATAACTAAGTGGAAATAAATAATAGCCTATACTAGCCTATAATATCTGATCTTGGAATACTCAAAATTTTAAAATGATGATAAAAAATGGCTAGTTTTTTTTTTCAATATCTGTTTCTAAAATAAAAATCCAATGACCAAAATAAACACATATTAAAATAGACACATATAAAATAGACACATATTATTGAGCTTAAAAAGGCTTTTATTCCTGCTAATTATATAATAAATAAATAAATTTAAATATATATAAATATAATAAATATTTAATAAATATCACAAACACTTTCTCTAGAGGAAATAAAAGTATTATGGAGCAAATGGTGAAAATTTCATTTTTTTAATTTATCATTATTATTATTATTTAATTTATTTTATTTTTACTGTTAAACATCACCTGGGAAATATTTGGAAAAAGAAGGAAAATTTCACAGGAGGGATATAACAATAATATAACAATGTACCTGTATACTAGAAAACAAGACGATATATATATATATATATATATATATATATATATATATATATATATATATATATATATATATATATATATATATATATATAAAATAGTGTACATACATCGAATTTTCAGCAAACAAGCAAGTTTATTGCACTGACCACCTTTAGATCGTGTCATAAGGTAAATTGAACAAGAAAGTTGTCTCATATTAAAACTTGACATGACGCTTCTGATATAAGCAGCTGTTGTCAACTCATTTCAGTTAACCATGTGACAACATTAATAATCTAGCATCCAGTGCTTTGCCTATTGAACACAGCTGAAAACTCACTTCGGGGTGAAACGTGGGATACACATCCCACCATCACCTTCTCTCTTCTTTCTTTCAATTTCACTACTTTGTCGTTTCTATAACAAAGAAATGGTCCGCATGCCGGTCCCTCATAACTCAGCTCTTTCTTTTTCTTTTCTGCATTTTCTTTCCTTCTGCTCTTCTTCCTTTCCCTTTTTGTTGTTCTTTTTTGCATTATAGCTAAACTAAGATTTTCCATGCATGAGGGCAGTGCTAACACTCATAGCAGGACAATGGCTGCTGACGCCAAGCTGCAAAAATGCATGAGGAGAGCGCGGGGCCTTCAGCAGCGCATGCAGCAACAGCAAGAACAGCCGCAGGACCCCAGCCGCCCACAGGGGCCCATCAGGTACCTGTACTGTCACCCTGTGTGTTCAGATCAGTGCTCTCGCAGACCCCTGGGTCTATAAGTTTGTGCCGTATAAACAAAGTCAGTACTGCAGCACCAGAAATTTGAAAGCAGTGAAATACAAGCATACAAACAGGTGTGAAAAAGCATTGGTGTGTCATTTACTGCAAAAATGTACTGCAATTTTTTTGTACCAAAATATTTTCCTTAGTTTTGATTTATACCTTTATGCACTAAAATTGTTTGATTTGATAGATTTATTTAGAATGGTTCATTTTGGGGTGCATTAATAAATCATTTGAACAAAATATGATGGAACTTCTGATGTTTTTATATGTTGATCATCATTTACTCACCCTCCACCTGTTCTAAACCTGTTTAAATTTCTTTTATTAAACACAAAAGAAAATATTCAGATGAATGTTATTGACTTCTAACCTTTTTACTAATTAATTTCTTATGAACTGATAAAGGTTTGGATGAGCTTGGGGATGAGTAAATGAGTACATTTAAGCTTTTGGGTAAACTTACCCTTTAAATCCATTACATCACTTGGTTTATCTTAATGTGCCTTATCGTAAAGGTTTAATTTTTTATTAAATCTTCCAGTTGCTTTGAATGCAAACCTGTTATTCATAATACAATAATATTCCCACTATTTGTTAATAGTAGTAACATTTTTAAATGTGTTTTCTATTATGCCAAAATCCTGTGAGCTGCTAAACAGTCTTACAATAGCATTATTCTATTCTATTCTATTCTATTCTATTCTATTCTATTCTATTCTATTCTATTCTATTCTAATTGTATTGTTTTCTATTCTAATTCTAGTGTAATTCTAATTCCTATTCTATTCCATTCTATTCTATTTAATTCTATTCTATTCTAATTCTGTTTTATTCTATTTATATCTATTGTAATTCTAATTCCTATTCTATTCCATTCCATTCTATTTACTTCTATTCTAATTCTATTCTATTCTATTTAAATCTGTTCTAACTCTGTTCTAATTCTATTCTAATTCTAATTCCATTCTATTCTATTCTATTCTATTCTAATTCTATTCTATTCTATTCTATTCTATTCTATTCTATTCTATTCTATTCTATTCTATTCTATTCTATTCTAAATGCTGGCATTGTACCCAAGTCAAAATTTTGCTCTCAAGCATTTATAAATAGACTTATTTTGGATGTCTGTGGTGGTGAGAAAAGGGTGTATGTTTATTTTTATACGACTGGTATATTTCTGTGTCTACACACTGCAGTCTATTCTGTGAATGCAGTTGTAGCTTAATTTTTGTATTCCATCAGAACAATAATTGATGTTTCTCTCTCACAGAGAGAGATCTTTTAACACACAGAATGGATATGTGTTGAAGAGTTCCATAATTCTTAGCATTTGTGGACATTTACATGACACCGTTTGCAACTAAAATGGAAAACTGTATGTGTTTTCTGTTTATTAAAAAAAAACTGCATTTTTTGGTCTGAAAAAGAAAACATTTGAAAATGTGTTTCAGCGTGTGATTTTTGTTGATAGTTATCTCCATATTAGTAAAAACTTTCATGTGATTTCATGCACATTAGGTGTACCTTAGGAATACATGAGTACTTGACATCCTATGCATGCAAAAATTTTCTGAACTACAAGAAAAACTTTCCATTTCCATGTCCATTTTTGTACATAATTAATGTCTAATCTTCAGAAGAGCGTAGTAGGTTGATTTACTGGCCAATGTAGTGAAACCTTCTATTAATAAAGTACATTTTATATTTATTAATGAAATAACCATCCAGAAAAATGCATCAAGTGGTGCTGCAGTGTTTTCTAAGGAGTGTGGTTGTTTTATTTGTTCATTTTATCATTCCCTTCTTTCCCCTTCATCGATTAAAGGCGTTGATGTGATGTATGGCCTGACCTGGCCAAAGCCCCTTGGGTAATTACCCAATGTAGTGCTTGAGGAAGTATTTACAGTAAATGAGTGCTCTAGCGCATTAATCAGGGATGTTTACCTCTGTAACAAACTTTTCCCAGTTCACTTGCCTTTATACCCACTGTAGGGCATGCGGCAGCCACCAGGAACCATCTGTCACCTAGTACAGCTTTTCTTCATTTGTGAAACAGTGGTTCCCAGTGAGGGGTATCCCAGAGGTTTTTATTGCAATCAGGTTCCGGGGGCAATGTGAATATTTTATCTATTTTATTTTATTTTATTAGTTTTTTCTTTTCTTTTCTTTTCTTTTCTTTTATTTATATAAATTTTATTTTTTATATAATATAATTTAATTTAATTTTAATTAATTAATTTTTTTTAAGTGACAAGATTTTTTCTTTTTATTTAATTGACTAATTGAATAATTAAAAAAATATATTATTCAAAATTTTCAACATATTGTTTGGTTTTATTTCAAATAACAACAACCATTTCCAAATAATTTATTAGACATTTGGAAATCCATATAGTCGGCATGTGAATGTAAACAGTGTCAGATTCAGACATCTGCATTAAAAGCAACTGCACAAAGCAATAAAAACAATGAGCATTTGGGTCTTTCAGAGGCTTTTTACCAGTATTAGATAAAGATTTATCTGAAAATGAATCTATCACACGGGTCATCGGTGGGTCGCTGTGGGCCAGCACAGATGAAGTAGGATTGATGGTATTCTGATGGATACTCTGCTCTGCTTTATTAGAGGTGAATGCAGATAGCAAGCAGGTTTCCCTACTGGAAGCAAGCCAACTCTCATTCCCATGCTCTCCACTTCTGGGGAGCTTTTGGGCGTATTTATGGCTGCTGTAACTCTGGTTTATACGACGACTATGAAAATGATGTCAAGGTCGCATATTGCGTCAGCTGTGGAAAGCACGTGGGGACTGTGTGTGTGTGCATTGTATGAGAAGTGGCTCATGAATACTGGTGTGAAGGACGCAGGTCTCCTTGAATTTGGTCCTTGGCAGCATCGTAATCTTTTTGGGTTAGAAAATGTGTTAAAATGGGTTCCATGCAGCAAAGCCATTTTCAGGTTGGATTGGACATTGAATTAAATGAATCTTTTAAAATGAACAAATGAGCATTGTTTGACTTATCTTTTAATTTTACAAATGTTCCACCATTCCAACCAAACTTTTACTTCTTTCTTAAATTCATTAAAGGAATAATCGTATTTATAAAATTGATCATTTCTATACGAATTGTAGTTACCCTGACAAGTTTTTAATATATTTTTCTTATGATTTTATAGCTTTGTTTCAACAAATATTTTTTAAAAAGTTTTAGATAACTAGTACACTGTAAAAAATCTGTAATGAAACAGATATTTCGTTAAATTACAGAAAATAACAATTAACAAAATTATATTCAAAAACTGTAAAAATGCAGAACATATTTTACAGTAAAAATTAAATAAATCACAGTTTATTACTGTTGATTATTTGCATTTAAACTTAAAAAAAGGAAAAAAAAACTTGTAATTACTGCCATTCTACTAATTATTGCTGCAATAAACAGATTATTGCTGTCATTTTACAAATTATTACTGTAAATATATATATATATATATATATATATATATATATATATATATATATATATATATATATATGTATATATATATATATATATATATATATATATATATATATATATATATATATATATATATATATATATATATATATATATATATATATATATATATATATATTGTAATTATACAGATTAATGTGATTTTAAAGATTATTACTGTAATTATACAGGTTATTAATGTGATTAAAAATGATTATTACTGTACTTATGCAGGTTATTACTGTAATTATACACATTATTTAATGTGAATATACGGATTAATTCATGTAATTATGTATGAAATCTCTAAATATTCCATACATTTTTCCATTTTTAAAATACAATTATAACAGAAAAAAAGCTTTTAAAGAATGATTTAAAAAAAGCTTAGGTAAAAATAATTGCTGTTGTCATAAAGCACTTTAAATATAGCTATGAACTATAATATATATATATATATATATATATATATATATATATATATATATATATATATATATATATATATATATATATATATATATATATATATATATATATATATATATAAAATATTTTTTTAGGATATGTACTGTAGGTTAAACTCCAAAACAATTTGCTTGAAAAAATACAAAACTGTTGTATATCTTTTTTTTTTTATTCCTTTTTTTTTTTTTTTTTTTTACAAATAACACATTTGGTCATCGTGTTATAAAAACAACGTTAGTGTCATGTGAGGATGCCTGCACAACAAAGTTGAGGATCAAATAGCAGTTTATTAAGAAAATCATCTTGTAATTAAAGTTGAAACAGGAATAAACAGGTGCAAACAAATAATCCCAAGCATACAGGCGGCAAACAAAATAACGTAAAATAATAAGTAAAGGGGTTAAGTAAAAAAACAATAAGTAAAGGGGTTAAACCAAGGCAAGACAAGGGGAACCGTATTGTAATGCTCACTAAACAGTTTAAGACTCAGCAATGATGTGACTGTGTGTGCTGAATTTATAGTCCTTGAAATCAGTCCATAACGGTCTTTTAACTTTGTGTGTAATCAGTCAGAATTAGGAACCTGGGTGTGCGAGGTGCATGCTGGGAGTTGTAGTTCGTTAAAGTAGCGTGTGTGTAGTTTTTTAGTGATCCGCAGCCGCTAGATCACTGATGATCGTAACAATTAGCATAGCAACCTTGTTAGAGTAGTAAAATAACCATTTTATAGTTTACAGTGCATACATTGTTTCCCTATTTTTACAGGAATTCTTTAAAAAATATAAAAATAATGTAATACCAAAATACAAGCAATAACTGTAAATTTAATGTTAGAATTTTTTATTACAGAACATATAATGAATCTTATGAATTTCATGTATAATGAAAAAAAACTGGAAAATTCTGTAAAAAATATAGACAATTACCTGTAAAATAATGTTTATTTTTTACAGTGTAGGTATGAAGTACTCACAGTTCATGTAACAAATGTGACTTTAAACAAAGTTATTTAAATGACTGGCATAAATTAAACTGAGCGTTTAAAATAATGTAATTAATCATGCCATTAAATCAAATTAGTGGCATCAATTGATTGAAAACGCACTGAACTAATTAAATAACCATGCTCATTTTTCAGCAAGTGTCTAAAAAAATCACTCTCTCGCTCTTCTTCCCTCTTTAGTGAACAGCCTGGCCCGGTCCAAGTATTGTTGACAGACAATCAGGAAGAGGTCTGGGAGACCAATCCGCATTCTGTGCTTGGCCCACCCTCTCCTCAACACATGAATTCACCCTCCTCTTGTACAAACTCCCCATCTCAGCTCTCCAGCTGCCCATCGCTCAATCCTCATCCAGGATCTTCACAACCACATCCACAAGAGTCTGAAGTATGCAGTAATTGGTCAAAGGAGGGGGAATGGGGTGGCATCAGATTATCAGACGTTCTCCAAGCATCAGGAATTCGGGTCATGCCCATACGGAAACACCTGGCCATATCTCTACCCTCTTTGCCCCTCGACTTCTGGGGTGTGTTGGGAGAGGACGAAGAGCACCCTCAAGCATCGTTCCCTCAAAATCCAAATCCTCCTTTGTGGCAGGACACTGCTGATAGTCCAGATAAGGTACGCCAATCCAACAGGTCTACCAGTCCAACACCTGCTCCTATTAAGGAAAAGGGGTCAATGCCCCGACGAGTCCCTATATGGCAGCCTCTATGTTCATCTTCCCATCAATGCAACAAAGTGAGCCCGCCTGTTGCTGCCCGTCATTGGTCCTCTTGGAGCCTTGACCGTCCTGATGCTGTCATCACTCCCTACGACACACCTCCTGAACAGAACCAACGGGCAGAAACTGTCCTCTCCCAACACACATCTGGAAGACACCTTCCTCCTCGCAGTCCCATGAGCACCAGGAAGAAGAATATCTCTAAGCACTCAAGCTTCCAAAGCATTGAGCTGGAGCCCACTGAGGCTGAGGACCAGGAGCTCTCTGAACTTGACTCACTCTATCAGGCCAGTCTCCAGGCTGACCCGGGTCCTGGTCGAGCCTTGCGTGGTACCAGCTCACCTGCTGTTGGGAGATCAGGTAAATGAACGTCTTGAATTTTCTCATACTAGAAACATGTACTTTAATACACTTGTATTACACTGCTATTAGGATATGGTCACAAAATAGTAAAGGTTCTGTGAACTGGGTCTAAACTTGTACACTTTGTACAACTTTCAGATGCTGTCAAAAAGCACAGTCGATCAAAATGCTTTTATTTTGTGAACGGTAAGAGGATAAATGCATTGAAGCAGGAACAAAAGAATAGCTACTCTCTACTCCCTACTTACCAAACACATTATGTTATAAGCATAAACTGTAAAAGATATGGACGTACTATCTGTGGACGTATAACACTGTATGACAACGTTTGAGATGACTGTTCTATAGCCTACTGCTAATCAACCATTCAGATTCTGGAGTGCTTTCAAGTTCTAAAGAAAAATATAACTAATATATCATCTTAAGTGAAACAAATACATTTATAGATATGGTATATAAGTATATAATTTCACTCACCTGGGAATTGGAGGCCACGTGAATGGTTTGTGAGCACAATTAAGTGCACACAGCATACCATATCATCTGATAATTGTAAGAAATAAGTCCAGAAAGCAACTGACTGTGTAAAGCCACATAAAACAAAACAAAATACAATGTACAGTTGAAGTCAGAATTATTAGATTTTTTAACACATTTCTAAACATAATAGTTTTAAAAAACTAATTTCTAATAACTGATTTATTTTATCTTTGCCATTATAACAGTAAAAAAACAGTAAACAGTAAAATATTTCACTAGATATTTTTCAAGACAGCTTAAAGTGACATTTAAAGGCTTAACTAGGTTAATTATGTTGACTAGGCAGGTTAAGGTTATTAGGCAAGTTATTGTATAACAATGGTTTGTTCTGTAGACTATCAAAAAAAAAAATAGCTTAAAGGGGCTAATAATTTTGTCCTTAAAATGGCTTTTAAAAAATTAAAAACTGCTTTTATTATAGCATAAATAAAACAAATAAGACTTTCTCCGAAAAAAGAACAAATTTTATTAGACATACTGTGAACATTTCCTTGCTTTGTTAAACATCATTTGAGAAATATTTTAAAAAGAAGAAAAAATTCAAAGGCGGCCTAATAATTCTGACTTCAATTAGTATATGTCGAGTTCAGCGGTTAATTAGCCGGAATCAGCTGAGGTGAAGTGACGGCGACCAGCAAGACCTAGCTGTCACTCAAGTGGCCACGCCCTTAGTTATGCAGACTTAATATAACTTAACATAAACAAAACGGATGAGTTATAAAAAATTCACCCCCTCACAGTTGTCATGAAGGGTAATATTAGCTATATGAACCAAAATTGTACCAGACTGTAAACAGTTTTTTCTGCTGTGAAGTTGCCATTTTAACAGTGGAGCCAGGACTAGCAGAATTTTGATGAATTGCAGTTTCAGTTACTTCCGTATTTGCTTCACAAGTGAGAGCGGGAGGTTGCTGCTTGGTTGGAGACATGTTATAAGAGAGTACACCAAAACAGGGTATTTATACTGTGTTGGATAAGAGTACAAAGGAAATCATGGTCGTCATTCACTTTCTTTTAGTTACTTGCTTTCTTACTCGGTTGTGTGCTTTTATTCAATGGCATCCCTCTCAGAGTGCTTCTGCAAAAAGTAATGGAGAGCATGACAAAAAAGAAGAGATGTATCTGTACACATTAATACAAGGCAGATACAGTAAAGCATCTTGCTGACCACTGATTAAATTACTGTATATTCATGTTCACAGCACATTCAATCAGATATTATGAATTATGGTTATTTGGATTTCTGTGTGGGGAAGGGAAATTTTGGTCTGTAACCAAAGGGCTCCCACTTATTTTATATTGGGATAGGAACCAGACAAGGATGTAGGGATGCTGTAAAGCTGTCACAGGACAGTTGAATATAATGAGTATACGTACCAGCCTCATCTTGCTCAGATTGGTTGAATAAAAACACCTTTAAAATGGAATCATGGGACAGCTTTAAAGCACTGTTCCCGAAATTCGTCAAATAAACTTTTGTTAGTACCTGGTTGAATTAAGGCCTAAAAGTTCAGTCTCCGCTTTACTAACAATGTGTCCACATCTACTTCTGTTTTCATGAGTGAAATGCAGTCATTTCAATTAGAATCATGACTTTTTACTTGAGAGCTAAACATTTCTCCATGCAGATTTTTAATTGGTGTAACATTGACTTGGGGTTTACCAACAAAAAGCAGATTGACTTGAATATGAGCTTTGTGTTTGTGGTGCTTTATGCATTGCTGCACTATTGATTTAATCAACAGATCTTGTTTTGCCAGCAAAATATCACCATACCTTGTCACCAAAATGTCACCATACCTTAAAGTGGTAATGTGTCATTGTAAATGTCATATCAATAATTTAGTTCCACTGAAATCATACTGAAATGCTGGTATTGTGTAACTTAGCTTAGTCCAGCTTTTAGATGTGTAACAGGTCAATATGTCAGAGCTGAGATTAATGTAATTCCTCCGGTGTCAATAGGTATGCCCGTCATACTGTTTGACATTGGTTCAAATGAGTGAAATTGAATTGCATTTGTCATGTATTGGTGTTTTGTAGATTGGTACATTTATAAATTGTTCTGTTCATAATGCCTATTATGTTATTTAGTTTACCTAATCTGTTAACTAAAGTTGATCAAATTTAACCACATGAAGTTAAAATCTCATTTGTCAAATCTGATTTTCTTTGTCAGTACCTCCTGCTGCTCGAAAACTGCTCACTGGAGTCGGACGCTCTCGAACCCCCACGGCTGAACTCGAGAGAACCGCTTATGGACCACCAGGTTGTTACAGCCCTACTGGATACATGGTAAGAAATGCGACACTACACTGCTGTTTGTAGCTATATGGTGGTGGTATTGTACCACTCGTGTAACCTTTGTCTACATGTAGTATATGTTGCTTGGATCAGTGGTTTCCATCGTGGGGGTCACAAGTTAATGAGGGGAAGTGGGGGGGGGGGGGGGGGCATGGTGATTTCCAAATTTCTCATATATGTTATTAAACTACTAGAATTGCCATATTTTCCATAACCTACAGAAGATAAAAAGTAGTATTTAATAGTTACATAAAAAACAACAACATGGAAATAAAAAGCCATCAGCCTTTCAGTTTTTTTTCCAATGGATTGTGACCCCTGGGGTTATTTTGCTAATGACACAGCAATAGCGTTAGTTGCAGCTGATTGATTTCATGGCACAATACTACATTTTAGCACCTTGATGGCACTCTCGTTCATTAAAAATAAAGGTTACGACTGAACATGGAGAATGATCTACAGGTAGTGGTCTTCAAAATTAAACCAAGAATAGTTTTAAATTGTAAACATTGTGTCCACCATTCTCATTAAGTGAGGTTAATATTAAATTAAACAAATTAATAATGACTAAAAAATAATATGTTTGTTAGACTGTTGCACTTTTTGTGTTGTCAATATGCTTGTTTTATATAGTTTCTATTGGTGTGTGTGTACCATTGTGTGCAATGTTTGTATGTTTATAATCACCTCTGAGGATAGTGGGGGTCACCAGTAACTAGAATTGTTATTTTGGGGGTCGCTGGCAACCACTGGCATAGACAGCCAGTATGTGACACTTTAAGACTTTAGATACACCGTAAAACCCAACAGTCAACTTTATCAAATTAAATAAGTGTAGTTAACTCAAAATTTACTGAAAGTTAATTCTACTAATTCGAAAAAAGTTTTGAACACAGTGTTGAAAGTAATGAGTTCGTTAAATACCTCATACTTCAACTTAAATGGGCTAAGTTCACAGTACTCATATAGATACATTTTTAAACTAAAATGGTTTGTCGCAATCGGTTTCCTCAAACGGTTTGAGTTGCTTTAACTTGTTGGTTTTTACAGTACTCAGTTGATTTGAGGTCTCTTCATTTATTGGGTTTTACTGTGCTTAAATTGCTTTGTTTACTCAAATGGATTAAGTTCACAGTACTCATAAGGATTAGTTTTTGAACTTAAATGGTTTGTTGCAATCAGTTTTCTTGAATGGTTTGAGTTACGTTATTGTTTTGGGTTTTATAGTGAAGCTGTTTTTTTAAACTACACAAATATCTGTCATTGAAAATGTGACTCCGGTCAAATGCATTTCAAGCTGCAGTATTTGGTCTTGACATTTGACCACCAAAATAATCCAACAGAAATTGTTATGATATAAGAAAATGTATATTCAACTTAAAGATTTATATCCAAATTACAAATTTGAACTGCATTTGTGTCCCTACAATGGGTATCTTGATGTCCAAACAACATTAAATTGACATTTTAAATTGATGTAAAAAAATGCACAGAATATCAATTCCAGCACAGTCCTGTAATTGATCTTTGATGTGTTTTTGATGCCAATGTTAGATGTCAATTCAATGTCGTTTTGACATTAAGGCAGTCAGTTACCATTAAATAGATTTACATTTGTGACATGCTTGTGATGTATTTTTATTATATATAATTTTGACATCAAGGTGCCCACTGGGATAACAAGCAACAATTTGCCTTGATTTTGGGTCAATTGCCTTAAAGAAAATCAAGAGAAACTAGTTTAGTGTGACTAGCATTCGATACTACCCATCATTAGCCTAAAAGTCTAGGTTTTATTCATGCTATTATTTGCTGGTTCTTTAATGAGGGATTGTCGTCTTTTCGCTGTGTTTTTGTTATGTCTGGTTTCTCTCCACATCAGAGCCTTCTTTTTCATACAGAGCACAATCTGTTAGCACATGTTGATATTGTTTGGGTGTTATGTCTGGTTTCTCCTTGACTTTGTATTTATTTTATTGCTGCAGTAACTCTTTGTTCTCTGTAGCCTCTGTCGGTGGCCCATCAAGGTCTACAGTCAGAAGAGGACGACCAGTATGATGCGGATCACCTGCGCCGTATTGCTCGTAGCCTGAGTGGAACCGTCATTGGGCGACGCCACAACCGTCTTGCTGTCTCCCGAAGCTTTGTAAGTATTCCAGACTTGACCAGCTTATATAATATGAGGAGCTAACTAATGGCTAAAACAAGAATGAAATAGTGTGGCTGTAGCGACCACTGCCATTGAAGAGTCCGGTAGAAGGGGCCAAAAAAGGGGAGGAATCAGATATCTGCCCTAGAAACCTGATAAGAGTGCTGTCACCTATGCTGAAGAGTGCTAACACGTAGCTACTGTCACTTTAGCCTGATCTATGTGCGCTGCCTGTCCCTTGTCACTCACTGCTGAGCTTTAGGACATTTTTTTAACACTCTACATTTACGTCTATGCTTACTTTCGTGGCAGATGCTTTCTATTCAAAGCTACTTAATGTGTTCTTTTGGCAATCATTAACATATACAGTAATGTGTGCCAAAAATATATGAATGCATAACTGTTTTGTCACATGACGTCCACGTGCACCAACGCACACAAGGACACCCATATACACATGCAGTGCTTCTCATTGTCTTATTGAGTCATACTGCCATCCTGTGTCTATATGTTGTAACATCACTACATTTGAAAAGTGGCCTGGTGTGTCATTTATAAATACATGCATGCCGTCATCTTTCAAAATGTTAAGGGTTATATTTGTAACTGATGTACAATTCTAGTTTCAGTTTAATAAGCATTTTAAAATCTGGAATGAATGCATATGAACAAGTTTGTTTTGTAGGATTCACCTTATTTCTAGTTTCTATCATTGTGTATATCCAATTATTCAGTTCGTTATCCTGTAAGTGACACATTTCTATCAATCTTAGACCCATTTATTATCACATTTACATGCACATTATTTCTCAGACCGAATTCTCGTTATCTGCTCCAAGGAATGTATAGTTGTTATTTATGATTGTCATTTTTGCAGTTTATTAGGTTGTGTCCTGAAAAATTTATTCCTTATTCATCTATCTGTCAGTATTTGCAGATTATTATGTATGAATTGGAATTGTAATACTGAATAATAAAAAAAAAACATTGCTGCAGTTTTTTTTGTATATACAGTGCATCTGAAAAGTATTCATAGCGCAAATTAAATAAAATAAAATAAAAATAAATAAATAAATAAAAAAACACATGAGCATAAGTATTCACAACCTTTGCTCAATACTTTGTTGATGCACCTTTGGCAGCAATTACAGCCTCAAGTCTTTTTGAATATGATGCCACAAGCTTGGCACACCTGTCTTTGGGAATTTTTGCCTATTCCTCTTTGCAGTATCTCTCAAGCAGTTTGGATGGGAAGTGACAGTGTACAGCCATTTTCAGATCTCTCCAGAGATGTCTTTGTACATTGCTGCATTCATCTTTCCCTCCATCCTGACTAGTCTTCCAGTTCCTGCTGCTGAAAAACATCCCCACAGCATGATGCTACCACCACCATGCTTCACTGTAGGGATGGTATTAGCCTGGTGATGAGTGGTGCCTGGTTTTCTCCAAACGTTCCGCCTGACATTCACTCCAGAGAGTTCAATTTTAGTCTCATCAGACCAGAAAATTTTGTTTCTTATGGTCTGAGAGTTCTTCAGATGCCTTTTGCCAAATTCCAGGTGGATGGTGGCTTCTACCATATAGGCCTGATTGGTGGATTCCTGCATAGATGGTTGTCCTTCTGTAAGCTTTACTTCTCTCCAAAGAAGAACACTGGAACTCAGACAGAGTGACCATCGGTTATTGATCACCTCCCTGACTAAGGCCCTTCTCCCCCGATCCAGGGCCGGCCCGTGGCATAGGCAGTATAGGCAAATTAAAACTTGTTGGTATTATGACTGATAAAATAATAAGCCCACATTAATTTAACTGCATAGTGCAAAGCCTACTAAGTAGTAGTAGTATTAAATAATGATAATATAGCATGATCACCTAAGACCCCCCCTCCCCATCCGAATAATTAGACTTTACCTGCTACACGTGTTTACCTGCTAATGTTATGGAAGGGCATATATGTTATGGAAAATAGTAATAGTAATGTAACTACCCCCATCAATCCGTCCTCAAGCAAATTTGTAAATATTAGATCTATTCAGCAATAAAGTTAATTGCATGGCATATTTATCTGACATTTTCCCAGCTTGTAGTAGTCGATCAAAAAGCTATTTTAGTTTCTTATGACTATATGTAGACTAGCAGTGGAATTTACTGCGATGTGACGGGGCATCACCTGAAATCTTGCTTAGGGCGCCAAATTGGTTAGGGCCGGGCCTGCCCCGATCACTCAGCTTAGATGGCTGGCCAGCTCTAGGAAGATTCCTGGTGGTTCCAAACATCTTCCACTTACGGATGACGGAGGCCACTGTGCTCATTGAAACTTTCAGAGCAGCAGAAATTTTTCTGTATCCTTCCCCATCCTTGTGCCTCGAGACAATGCTGTCTGGGAGGTCTATCGACAATTCCTTTGTCTTCATGCTTGGTTTGTGCTTTGACATGCACTGTTAACCCTGGGACCTTATATAGACAGGTGTATGCCTTTTCAATTCATGTCCAATTAACTGAATTTACCGCAGGTGAACTCTAATTAAGCTGCTGAAACATCTCAAGAATGATCAGTGGAAACAGAATGTACCTGAGCTCAATTTAGAGCTTCACGGCAAAACCAGTGAATCCTTATGTACATATGATTTGTGTGTGTTGTGTGTAGAATTTTGAGAAAATAAATTAATTTAATTCATTTTGGAATAGCGCTGTAACAAAAAAAATGTGGAAAAAGAGAAGCGCTATGAATGCTTTCCGGATGCACTGTAGGTAATATTAGGTTTGTGAAACATATTTATAGTAAAATATTATGAACAGTAATGCTTTTGTTTGATACTACAGCATGAATATCAACATTGTATTGCAAAGACAGCATTTGTTGAAAAGAATGAAATGTAAAATTCCATTGGAAAATTTCTATGGCACGCAGCAGCCGGTAAGTCGAGGTCAAAATGAAAAAAATAACAAGAATTACTGCATTGTGTTTAAATCAAAATGATGTTAACTTTATTGTGCATGTAAATGTGTTTCTCATTTCATTCATTTTTGCTCACTACTGACTATTGCACAACTGAAAGTCATTCGAAATCATTTCAGCACAAAATAGATAGTACGACTGGTTTTCACTTGCTGTTTGTGGAAGAACATTATCACATCAGATTCTCCATTTAAAAGCAGAGTCTACCCAAAATGAAAACAATGTGTTTATTTTCTCACCTTCAAGTCATCTATATGACTTTCTTTCTTCTGCTGAATACAAAAGAAGATATATTAGAAAAACTCAATAAAAATTGATGATTTTTACAATAAAAATCATTGGTTTTCCAAAAAAAAAAACATCTTCTTTTGTTCCACAGACAGAAGAAAGAGTATTTGAAACCATGAGTGTGAGTAAATAATGCCAAAGCGGTCATTTTGGGTGAACAATCCCTTTAATAAATCTTAAATTGTTCCTCATTTTTAACTTGGGATCAGATCTGATCTTGTGTGCATTTTATAAATGAGGCCCCTGATACTTTTCGTGCCTTACTTTTGTGCTCCCCATCTTTTCCTCTCTTCCCACCCCTCTCCTCTACTCTTTTTCTCTCTTCTGATTGAATGAACTTGTGTTTTTTCCTCTGCCTTGTGCGTAACCAATGTGTGTGTGTATCTAGCTGGGGTACTCTGGGGTTTCGTCATGTCAAAGCTCCATGTACTCACCTAGTTGCCTTCAGTTTCCATTGTCTCATTCAGACCTCCATCTGCTTCAATCCAGCTATCTCCATCACCATGCGTCACCTTCACCCTTGTCTCCACAGCCTGGGCCTTGCAGAGAGGTTCCAGGTAAAGCTCACTCTCATTTTCCACTTCCATAACCACCACGTCTACATTCAGAGGGCCATTTCCCATGTTTCTGCCATTGCATTGCATCGTAGCCTAGGCACCCTTGCTAAGCAGTCTGCTTTCGCTTCATTTTTGTTTCCTTACTGCTGTTGAAGGAGCTCCTCTTTTGGTTGTTGCTTTTTTTTTGTTGATTGGTCTGGATCCTGTCCTTCACACTCCATCCTACCCCACTGCAGGATGTCTCCAGAGGTTCTCCGAGTTTCTGGCTGTGTCTGACTGGTGTCAAACTCTCTCCAGTGGGGAGCACTACAGTCCATCACTGAGGGTTCCTGGAGGACGTCCTGATTAAGGTTCTCATCTCAACAAATTGGCTTCTGACACAACCGTGTCCTCGGATGCATTTGTTTCCCTGGACAACCTTTCTGCACACCCAATCCTGATTCTCTTCACAGTTTCCTGGAGAACTGTCCTAAGATCTGATGCCATCCAATATCGCCCTGTGCTCTGTATTGTTCCTGGGATGATGTCCTTCTGTTATCTTGATCTAGTCGGTAAATTTTTCCATGCAAAAGCCCCTGAAGCTCAATCCACAGCATGCTGGAAAGAGACACTAAAACCAACTTTGTTTTTAAGCACTGGGATGGCGTGATGCTTTTGTGGTGTGTGTATGACTAACTTATGGTCAGACCTGCAGCATGCAATGATAGGAGCGTAGGGTCCCGACTCGGACCTCCCGCGGTGAGCCATCCAACCCAGAGCACTTAACTTAATTGACTTCAACATTCAGTTAACTGCAGAGGAGAAGTATATGGTACCTCCATGCTGCATTAAATGGTAAATGTGTGTTTGTGTGTATGCGTGTGTGCATGTGTTGGGTGGTAAAAGGAAGGGGCTTGTTGTAACCCTGCCTTTTGTGTTATTTATGCTTCTTGTCCAAAGTTTGGAATATTTGCTGTTATAGTTTTATTTTTTTTATTATTTTGAAATATGTCTTGTTTCCTCACAAGACTGAACTAATTTGATCATTAATAACTAAAAGCGGTTATATTGTGAAATATTAATACAAAGCACAATGTATTCCTGTATTGGCAAATCTGTATTTTCAGTAGCTGTGTCATGGTATTTCTGAAAATGTTCAGTTTTGTGAAGTTTCACAAAACTAATTTCGAGAGCAGCACGTGATATTATTGACTGCAGCTGGTCCGTATCAATAATCATTAGCTAGTCAATCGGATTATTCCAAATTTAAAATAAATATCCAGCCTAACTTTACTCCTTTTGGAAGACCCCCCATCCACCCCTTCTCCCTCCTCCACAATTATAGGATCAGGCGACACGGTGGCTCAGTGGCTAGTACTACTACCTCGCAGCAAGAAGTTCGCTGCTTCAAGTCCTAGCTTGGCCAGTCGGCATTTCTGTGCGGAGTTTACATGTTCTCCCCGTGTTCGCGTAGGTTTTCTCCCACACTCTAAAAACATGGGATATAAGTGAATTGAACAATAGTAACAGTCACAAGCACTTAATACCAAGCTTCTCTAAGTAAGTAAGCACTTGTGTAGTTGGCGGTCTATTCTTATAGAGCTGTCTTTGTTAATCAAGATATAGGCCAAACTAATTGCGGGAGCACTCGAGAACTACTTGATCTCATAGCACTAGTTGATCTCGTAGCATTTATTTTTAAAGGAAATCTTTTGTAATATAAAGGTCTCCAAAAAGTCAATTATTTTTGCACCGTTTCTGAATGAAATGATAATTTTTCAAATTAATTAATACTTAACCTATTCTCCCCGTGTTCGCTTGGGTTTTCTCCGGGAGCTCCTGTTTCTCCCAAAGTCCAGAGATATGCGATATAAGTGAATTGAATAAACTAAATTGGCTGTAGTGTACGATTATGAATGTAAGAGTGTATGGGTGTTTCCCAGCACTGGGTTGCGGCTGGAATGGCATCCGCTGCGTAAACATATGCTGGAATAGTTGGTGGTTTATTCCGCTGTGGCGACCTCTAAAATAGAGACTAAGCTGAAGGAAAATAAATGAATGAATATGTCTTACCTGGCCTTTGAATGGTATCAGAGTTTCCACAAACAAATTAAGTAGCAGTTTTTCAAAAATGTTTCTTGAGCTACCAAATCAGCCTATTAGAATGATTTATGAATGATCATGTGACACTGAAGACTGGAGCAATGCTGACAATTCAAGCGTACCATCAAAGGAATACATTGAACTTTAAAATATCTTGAAGTAGATGTATTAACAGTACAAAATATTTCACAATATTGCATTTGTTTTACATTTTCAAACTAGAAAAATTAACCAAGGTTTAGGATAGACATCATTTTTAGCCATATTGATTGCAATTAGATGATCATTACCACAGTTTTACTGCAGATACCAAGGTACTGTACAACTATGATAAGTATAGTGAAACCATAAATATTTTGTGGTTACCATAATTTAACATTTTTTAGGTAGTTAAACCATTTTTAGTTTCTTTTAAAACATTTAAAAACTATATTTATTCCAGACTTTTGACCAGTATTTTTTTTAACATACACACACACACACACACTTCATCCTTCCTCCTCGCCTGTCTCACAGATGCAAATCCTCAGCAAATCAACATCCTGGAATTGTCGCCGCTTTGCTTTCCACAACTCTCCTGCAAACGTTTTTTTTTTTCTCTTTCAATAGCAGGATGGGTTATTGTCATGTAGATGCTAAGTACTTCAACCTGTACTAAGTGAATAGAGATGTTTTGTACGGTGTCATCTCTCAGCTCTGGTGCTTTTCGTCGGAGCAGGCATGTAAATCTGTGGCCCTGGCGTGGAAAGTGGAACGAGACTGTCTCTTCTAACCTTTTTCCTACTTCTTCTTCTCTGATACGGGCATTCCCTGTAGCACACAGCTGTTTTGTGTCTCGTGTTACAGGCAAAAGACTGTGTACATGTTTGACTGAACATACACTAACAAGCAAATTTATTGTTAATAAAGAAAACTATGACATCTTAAGAAACATACAGAGGAATGGAGAAACTACGTAATGACGTTATGGAATGTTAATCAATTCTAGTGGTAATAATTATTATCTGCATTAAGACAAGTATAGTACACTTCAGAAGTGTAAAGCTGGAGAAAAACTGCTATTTTAATTCCATTGACAGTTCTCCCGTTTATACAGGGAGATATGCCAAGTTAAGCTTCCTTTTTATTCTTTATTTGACTTGATTTGATTGATTTTATTAGATTTTTTTTTTAAACTTGCAGTGACACTGAAACCACAGCTATGAGTCTGGCACATGATGGATCTTCAGGCCTGTAATAATTGAGGGGTCTCATCCCATTCAATTTTAGAAGAATATACATTATTTCTAGATTTTATTTTAAAGCAAAACGCAGCTGAAGAATGTTTAGCCCCGATCGTGTTTAAATGGAGCTCATTTGAAGCTTCACTAGCCTGAAATGGGGTCTTTGAGCAAGGATTGCTTTCACTTAAAGGGATATTTCTCTCAAATATGAAAATGTACTCGCTATTTGATTTCCCTCAAGTGGTTCCAAACTTTTTGACTTATAAGGATATTTTGAAGAATGCTGAAAACCACTTAAAAACAAATACAAAGTCAATGATTACAGGTTTTCTGCTTTCTTCAAAATGTCTTCTTTTGTGTTCAACAGAAGAAAGAAAGTCAAACAGGTTTGAAACAAGTGAAGAGAGATGGCAGGATTGTCATTTTTGCTTGAACTTTCCCTTTAAAAGGTTTTGTGACATATATAAACAAACACTTATACCGATCAACAGATATTTTGTATCACAATATAATATGATTAATGCAGTATTTTACTTTTCATCCTAATCATATTGTGCTGTGATATGCATTATTTTTTTAATTAAAGTGCTAAAATGAAAAGTGATTCTAAGAGATATAACTTAAAGAGATTTAGACCTTGTTTAACTTCGTCTTACCAAAGATTGGCTCTAACACAAAGATATGTTTTTTTTTCTTCTTCTTTGTCATTTATTCATCTTTCCTTTAGTTTAAAAGATGTTTGAGAATGTAGCAAAGGTGGCGTATGAGTATGCTATGCAAAAATGCTCTCTCCTGAACTACCAGCAAAGAGTCAGACTGGGACAAAATCGAATATTTTTTTCTTCTTTTCTTCTTTTCCTATATACTGAGGAAGAAAATGATTTCCTGCTGAATTGTTGAATCTTTACTTATTAATGTCTGTACAGTTAACAGCCTTTGAATGCGAGTTGTAGCCAGAGGAAGGTGGATTTCTCAAAGATGAAATGGCATTTCAAGGGTTTTCCATTTCGGGACTCATTTGTAAATGCTTGAGGTTGAGTGAACTTGTATTTTTGCAATAAAGTTATTACCAATGCACTCCAGCGGGGGCGCTGCACAAACGCCTACACTTTGTGTCTGAGTATTAATTTCTTATACATATTTGTGGAATAATAAACTGCCTATGACAGTATTATAGCATTATCAAATCTCTTACAGTGAGAGTGATGACTTTATGACATACTAAATGCATTGTGTTACTCTATTACAGGGTTGTCAAATTCTGCACAGTTTAGTTCCAACACACTTACCTGTAGGTTTGATCAGGTGTGTTTAATTAGAGCTTAAACTAAACTGTGCTGAGCTGTGGCCTTCCAGGAACTGAGTTTGATGTCTGTGCTCTATTACATACATTTAACTGCCATAACTACTGCATATTATTATACTACAAAAAAGCACCTGGGTGTGGCTGACATTATTCATTGCAGATATGGAAACATGACAAATTCCTTAAAGTATGATTTGTGCAAAAGGTAAAATTCTTTATGACATTTTCAGGCTGGTCCAGCTGCACATGTAAATAAGAAAATAAACACGCACATACAGACTATGTTATGCTGATAGAATATGCTATGTGTCACTAGTATAAATGTCTTTCATTTAATAATACATTGACATACAGTACAGAATAGCTTTTAGAATAGCAGACTAATGTTGGCGTTACCTTAAACATTGTAAAAGCATTCAATTCATCCACCAAAGAACAGAAGAACGGCTTTCAGGTGTTAACACTAATGTCACATTCTTTGGATTTTCTCTGAAAAAATAGCACCAAAAAGAAATAAATAAAACAAATTCGATCTACTGACTTTCATAGACAATCTTATTTTTTCAGCTTTGTAATAAACTGTTTGCAGAAAAAAAAGGAAAATCATTAGATTCTTACATAGAGCTTTTAAAAAAATCAAAAGAAAATTATTACATTTAAAGAACATTTTGTGCGGTGATGCGGTGGCGCAGTGAGTAGCACGTTTTCCTCACAGCAAGAAGGTCACTGGTTTGAGTCTTGGCTGGGTCAGTTGGCGTTTCTGTAAGGAGTTTGCATGTTCTCCCCGTTTTCTCCGGGTGCTCCGGTTTCCCCCACAGTCCAAAGACATGTGCTATAGATGAATTGGGTGGGCTAAATTGTTCGTAGTGTATGTGTGTGAATAAGTGTGTGTGAATGTTTCCCAGAGATGGGTTGCGGCTTGAAGGGCATCCGCTGCGTAAAACATATGTTGGATAAGTTGGCGGTTCATTCTGCTGTGGCGACCCCTGATTAATAAAGGGACTAAGCCAAAAAGAAAATTAACGAATGAGAACATTTTGTTCAATGGAAAGTTTCTATGGATGTAAAAATGTCCTTCATAGATCTATAGAGACAAATAAAATTGATTAAGAGTGTATAGGCAATGTATTGTGGTGCATTTAAACAAAACAGATTTATTAAACCCGATATACAGTTAAAGTCAGAATTACTAGCCCCCCTGAATTATTAGCCCCCCTGTTTATTTTTTCCCCAATTTCTGTTTAACGGAGAGAAGATCTTTTAACACATTTCTAAACTTAATAGTTTTAATAACTCATTTCTAATAACTGATTTATTTTATCTTTGCCATTATAACAGTAAATAATATTTTACTAGAAATTCTTTTCTTCTATACAGCTTAAAGTGACATTTAAAGGCGTAATTAGGTTAATTAGGTTAACTAGACAGGTTAGGGTAATTAGGCAAGTTATTGTATAACGATGGTTTGTTCTGTATCATAAAATTATAGCTTAAAGGGACTAATAATTTTGTCATTAAAATGGTGTTTAAAAAATTAAAAACTGCTCTTATTCTAGTGTAAATAAAACAAATAAGACTTTCTCCAGAAGAAAAAATATTATCAGACATACTGTGAAAATTTCCTTTCTCTGTTAAACATCATTTGGGAAATATATTAAAAACGAAAAAAAAAAAATTATAATTCAAAGAGGGGCTAATAATTCTGACTTTAACTATTTATTAAAATAATATTTTAGTAACCAAACATATTTAGAAATTGAAAGATAATAACAATTAAATTCAAGCTAAATATTGCAAAAACAATTACAACCTTCAAAATGTTTTTGCTTCTCTTGATTTTTTTCTCTTTTTAAATTTGTATTTAATATTTTTAACATATAAATGTGGCTGTTCTAGTTTATGGACAGTTATTAGATAAGCTCCAGATTTGGCTTCAGTACTGACTAATCTAATGTATAAGCACAAATACAATATTGTATAGCTTCCTATTAAAAATATGAATTTAAAAGAGAGATTTGTGAGGGGTGTACTTATATATGCTGACCGCTGTTTTTGTTTCTTTTGTCTGTCATTTTTTTTATTTTTATAGTTTGGTCCAAATTGATTAGTGAATAACAACCGTTTTGTCAAGAAAGGCTCCCTTTATTCAGCACCTAACACACAATTTTAGAAATGTCTTCAGTAATTTGCTTGTTTTTTAAATTAACAGTTACAGTTTAGACAAATTAAATATCAAATCATTTAGTGATTTTTGTTTTAATACTGTATGATAATGAAAACTATAGTGAAGGCTGGAAACCATATTTCTGCTTACCTCTTGCTTTTTAAAAATTATGTTATTATTGTATTTTTTTTTTGACAGTTTTTATATACTGTTTTCATGAATAGTTGCTGTGATATGAAATGAATAAACGCGGAGGTCTACCACTGATTTAAGAGGTATTCCATGACTTACTGATTAAATTTTTTTTGTTTACTAGCCTTGATCTTAATCAAAAAGCATTCTTGGAACTGCTGTGCTGTCGTGAGTTGATGGCCTCTACAATTTCAATTTGTTTAGACAATTTTCTCCACAAGATGTCAGTATAGATAGTCTTCATTTATTTATATTTATTTATTTACTCTGCATTCAATGGATTTATTTTGTGATGTAAAATTTCTGAAATGACATTCTCAGTAATGTAGCCCAGTGAACGAACCCCCTGTTGTGATTCTGTAGAGAACCGCAAACGTTGAGTCTTTGTGTATTACAACAGTGACACTCTCTATACAAAAGAAAACACATCTCCTTTTTACCACAGAAAGATTTGTGTTCCAGGAATACTTTTATTATGTTTTAGTCAATAAGTGTTTGATGGTTTTTACTCTAATTCTCTAATTCTCCTTAGTTCAATTGACGGTGATAAAAAATGAAGTAGTTGCAAATCCTCAAATAAACTCTGTCTTTCACACACCGCAGTGTTTGTTGATGTGGCACAGGACAACAAAGCTTTTCATTATTGTGCATGCAATGCTGTTCTGAAATGCCCTTTCCAAAGTTGCCAAAGGGAAATAAATAACCCAGATGTACTTATGTTATTTAGATTTGTTTCAGCGAAGAGGCATTCCTGATTGCCGGAAAGAAGAAAACAGAAATGTGATTTTTTTTTTTTTTACTGAGTATTACAAACAATTACAGTCAAACAGAGCCATGGTTCAGAAATTATCCATGATTCAGATAAGAACCCAGACTAACCCAGACCCAAACTCGAGGACACACAGACCTTCAGATGACATTTAAAGGCCAGATTTCTATCAATAAAACACCTTTGTGTTGTAATTGTCACTGGTGAATGGACCGGGACTAAAGATCAGTCATGAGTTGCACGTGAACAGTTTTGAACAAAATGTAAAGTACAACAACTCATATAGAGTACACTCACAGGCCACTTTATTAGGTACACATTGATCATGTTGCTATTGCTATGCTATTAATTCTCCGTGGCTTGAAGGAAACCTCTGTAAACCCTATGGTTGTATGGCAAAATCACTGTAGTGTTTTTTGAAACACTCAGAGCAGCCTGTCTGCCACCAACAACCAGTATTCAAAGTTACGTAAATCCCATCTTTCCTCCTCATTCTGATGCTCGCTGTAAAATTCAGCAGATTATTCTGAACAGATCTGTATGCACTGAGTTACTGCCATGAGATTGGCTGATTAGATACTTGTGTTAACATGCCATTGCATCCTAATAAATTGGCTTGTGACTCTACAAGGGATGAGTTGTATCTGAGATTTGTTTATATATTGTTTTGTGGCAATGCGTATGGTATGGAACATTCTTTTGTTCATTGGCAAAATGACTTGAGAAGAAACAATAAAAATATCCCTTATAAAAAGGGACAATGTGGACAGTTGAATGAATAATCATTATTCATTCACAAATGTCTAAACCCAGGTAGCAAAGAATTCTGGCCCAGATTTGGCATAAATCTGGCACAGCAGGCATTTATCCGGCACTGGCATACAGCATGTGGGCCAAACTTGGCCCTGGTTTGGCAGAGGTGGCACCGTCTTTAAGGTGGCAAACAATACTTGGGCCAAAAGTAAAATGTAGTATTTGGCCCAGATGTTAATACTTGATATGTGGGCCATGTGAGTTTGTCATGTCCTGACCCACATTTAAAATACATTTTTGTTATTTTAAAATAAAGAAAAAAATTCTACCAATTAGGTCGCTTTGAGAAAAAAGCTCACCCATAGCAAGCCTAAAGTGCAATGATTTATGGCTTTATCAATTTCATTGCAGTCGTGACACACCAACATATCTGGCCCATTTTAGGCTCAGTTATGGGTTACTAACTCGGCTGAGACTTGGCCCAGATATGGTCCGTGTTTGGCCCTTGTCTGGAAGCCAGATATCGTCCAGTCATGTGCCGTAATTCACTGCAGCATGTGGGCCAAGCAAAAGCTGATTGTGTGGGCCAGAGCTGGGATAGAGATATTTTGTTATGTGGGAAGTTATATCACGATGTTGGGAGAAGTTTTAATTTAAATATGCTGCCACACTATACTGTATATTAACCTTAATTACAGTTAATGTACATTTAAATTATCAATATGGTACAATGCACTTAGTAAATATATACATTGTACTTAAATATTAAAAAAAATTGTAATTACATATGTAGTTACATTTATAATAACACTATTGGCCCATCCCTTAAACCTCCCTCTAACCTCCCAAACCTTTCTGTATCCTACTTGTATCTCTTCTCAATAGCACCATTAGGGTTGTGCAATACAATATAAACACAATTTATTTTTGTTCACTTTTTGTCATGAATTTTATAACAACATCATTAATATTTTTATTGACCTCAACTAAAGTGGTACAAATTGAATTTGTCATTAAAATGCCATTAAATATTAATAATTCTGTTATAAAATTATTTAACAGAGTATTGAACTTTTAATGAGAGATTTTAATGACAAATTCAGTGTGTTCCATTAAAAAAAAATGATCAAACCAATATTCATGACACAATTATAATGGCCTCATGACAGATTTATGACAATTTAGGTTGTTTTGGTTGTCAAGATGTTTTGACAAAGACATCTGAAACAATGTCATTTGTGCATTGAAAATGCTGAGCTAATAGCAGCTGTCATAAGCTTGCATAAAGTCTCATTAATATTCATGGCTTGTGTCATGTCATCACTGTAAAAAATGACTGTAATGTCAATGTTAAAAAAACTTTTTTAAAAGAAGCTCTGAAGTTTTAAAAAATTTAAGTAGTCTTCTCATTTTACAAATGTAAAATTTTAGACTATTCTTTTACAGTTTTTACTATATTTTTAAAAGTAAAGTGTTGGCACCCATAGCTGGCAGTTTTTCACAGTAAATTTTATGTTTTTTTTTGTTAACCCAACCTAAATCTGAAAATGTACCGCTATATACATTTCTGGAGATAACTACATCCCAGGAGCTATGATTGCCATTCGCTCCTGCTGTTCTTACATAAATACAGGAGACTGTTGACTGACTGACTGACTGACCCACCCTCCTCCTTCCCTAAACCCAACCAATAGTGTTATAAGAAACACAGATTGACCCGCCCACCCCCTTCCCTAAACCCAGCTAACAGTTTTAAAAAGCAATCCAAAAAAACAAAAGCCCTCGCCTGATTTTAACCACATTTTCAGATTTTACCACATTCTCACCTTGTTATTTTACTATTTTGTTTCTGTTTTTGTCCTACCTGATCATTGTGGTCAACTCCTCTCTGTGTCTCAAGTACGTCGACGTACATGGTGAACTTACTGGACTAACTGGTAACAGCGGGAAACTCGTCCATACATAGGTAAGCGGTCTGCTGGTAAGCCATACCTGCCAACACTCCAGTTTTTCCCGGGAGTCTCCCGTATTTCAGACCCATTTCCCGTTTTGTCATTCCTTCTGGAAAACTCCTGGAATTTCACCCCCTTTCCCCGGTCCTCAGTGGTTTTGTACAATCTATAACACCCCAGATTGCCAATTATTCCGATGGCAGCCGGTGCCCGGTGCGTAGGACAGACCAGGCACCCCTTCAGATCGCACCGCTCCACTCCGCTCCAGCCCCTGTAAGCCCACATCCTCCTCCCCGACCCAGCCCCTCACCCCCTCACACCCCGGTCTCGCAGATTTTCAGAACAAATGTTGGCAGGTATGGGGTAAGCACGAAAAGGAACGGCATCATACTGCACCTTGGCGTTCGTTTTAAAGACAAAATGCTGCCATATTTACTTCTGGCTACATAACTCGTGACCTCCAGAAATGCATATAGGGCTACATTTTCAGAATGAGCCTATGGGTATAACATATATGTTTATTTTTTTAAAAATGTACTATGACCGTGTTATAAACACCCATTCAAGTAATCTGTTACCAAGCGAACAAAAAAAAAAAAAAACTAGTCTTCTAAAGTTGATCATCTACAGTATACTCACATTATTGCATGATTATTCCACTAAATCATGTACTATGAATAATCAAGTGAATCTTAAATTTACAAACAACGCATGATCGAGCAGGTTTGTAGAGTTAAAGAGACCAATAAATAAAAAAATAGCATCACCAATCGGTTCTCCTACTGCTGTTGTATCAGTATCAATCAATGTCACCACCATCAATTATATTTTAGACTCAGCCATATATGTAAGCCTAAAATATTTAGCAGCATTTTCTTGTGAATGACGGCAGAAAGTACAGCATGCAGAACAGTTGGAGTAGTTTAAAGTGAAGTGATGCTGTAGCTCTTGGTGATTCAGCTCCCCTCCTCTCTCTCTTCCTCATCCCTGCATGTGCCACAGCCTCACGTGCGCCGAGCCTCAGACGAGTGGCTCTGCTGCCTCAATGAAACACGTCTCCAGCTGCTAAAAATATCCCTCACACAGGAGGAAGGGAGAAATAGAAACCGGAGGGTTATTTTTACTCCCTTTGACTGACTATGAATCGTGACTTCTTTGGCCCACCAGTTCTTTGAGCTTTTCATTATTTATCTGTTTGTTTGTGTCTTCCAGCAGGTTTTATTCAGAGGAAATGACACCATAAGGGGCGAGCGAGGAGGTGTGCATGCTAAATAGTGGCAAAGACACCTACATTCTTCCTCTTCCTCTGCACGCTTTCTGAGAAAATCCCACAGGCTTCACCTTTGGTCATTTTTGAAGAGAGTTTCTCCACTTAGTCACACTTGGGTTCTCCAGTTTGTGTCAGGTGCTAAAATTTAAGACCAAAGTGAAGCGAGATGAGCTATACTCTTCAGGCTTACAGTATCTGGGATGCCAGACATTGATTTTTAAGATATAGAATGAAGACACTTATTTTACTGCATTTTCTATTATCAATGAATATCAATTCTTCAGCTTATATCTGTCATCATTTCATTTTGTTCCAAACCAGTATGATTTTTACTATGGACCATAAGTTAAAATATTTTAAAGGGCACCTATTTTACCCCTTTTTCAAGATTTAATATTAAAGTCTTTTGTGTCTCCAGAATGTGTCTGTAAAGTTTCAGCTCAAAATACCCATCAGATTATTTATTATACCTTTATAAATCTGGGTAATTTGAGCTGTTAAGGCATTGTAGCTGTTTTTGTTGCCCGTGTCTTTAATGCAAACGAGCTGGTTCTCCTCACCCACCATTCCCACGTGTGTGTCAGAGCCACAGAGATTTCTCAGTATTTCTCTGATGCATGTTGATAAATAGCACAGTGACAGACAAGAATGAAGCAGATCTCCTTTACTACTGTTAGGACTTTCCCAAGTGTTATTTGATATATTTGTTGTGGAGTTAATTCAAGCCTTTCTGCAATGATGAGTTGCACACAATGTCGTTACAAAGTTCCACACAGACCTCAGAGAGCTGAAGACGTCTTTTAATCCCATTTACTTTGCGCACGTCCTGTCTTGTTGATATGATTATACGCATTCCTATGGAGACATCTTAATAAGTGTCTGTCAATCAATTTGGTTGGTGGGGAAATCGCACTCCTACGTCACGTTGAGGTGAGACTTAAAATGGGATGGATTTGGATCCTATTTTAACACCAGGAATAAAAAAAAAGTTAATTTATTGTGTTTTTGTTACTCCAATATGACTGTGGATATACTATACCTACGCATAGTTCTGTCCAAACAGCTTACATATGTTGATTTTCATCATAGGTGGCCTTTGTAGAATTCATGATCTGATTTAAATCTAAATATAAGCTCCCACTTTGTATTAAGTGGCCTTAACTAATTTGTACTTACACAGAAATTAATCATTTGTTGCAATGTACATATTGTGTAAATACTGTGCATGATTCTACATTGTACTTAGGATTGATTAAATACATGCATGTGATCTGTAATTAATTTCTGTTATTGTATTGTTGACCATCCCTTACAATGTAACCCACCCTTAAACCTATCCCTACTATCAAACCTGTCTTTAGCCCTACCTGTATCCCACCTAAAGAGCACCAGATGTGTTCTGCAATACATTATCAACACAGTGAGTACATTGTATTCATTTTTGGACGCAAGTACATAGTTAAGATCACTGTTGTGCAGTAGGATGCCAAATTCGAATGCCAACCGCAGATGTCTTTAGCTAACAGCCATCAGAAGAGCTGAATCATCATTTTATATCAGGTAAGTTCACGCTATGCTGAATCATACACATTACTCGTTTTTGATTGCAGCAATGATTTCAGAAAAAAAACTGTTACATATGGTTAATTAAACTGCGGACATTGAATGCTAAGAATGAAATGTAAAAGTGTAAGTTCACATACCCTGCCATACAGGTGCAGTTCGCTGTCAGAATGCAGTTGTTTTGCTTGTTGATGATTACCCAGACCTTGTACAGTTCCGTCTTTTTTCCTTGTCTTTGGCTAGGCAGAACCTCGGTTTTAGCACTACAAAGTTTTGAATTTGGAAATCATGGAACATTATTTCCTGCACATGACCACACAGAACAAAATTGTAGACATCCAAAGACTTGTAGGCCTTTAACTTCTCTCTTGTTAAAACACTTGGAGTTTTAATGAGATAGTTGTATATTTGGGGCTGGATGCTTGGCCATTTGGTCTTATCCAATATCTATTTGGAGGGTGCTATTGTAAATAGACCTGTCAGACGAACGCCACTCACTTTAACGTTAATTTTGCTGAATAACTGTGCTTATCTCTGGGTGAAAAGCTGTTTTAATACGCTGAAAGCATTGTGTAAATAATATATACCGTATTTTCTGCACTATATGGCGCACCGGATTATTAGACGCAGTCTCAATTACGGGGTCTAGTTCTGTACTTTACCCATACATAAGGCGCACCGTGTTATAAGGCGCACACTAAAACATACAGTCTACAAAAAAAGGTAATGGAAGCAAAACAGTTACCATAGTTTAGTTGAACTTTATTGTACTATTTAACAATACACTCACGTTATTTTTTAATCAGTCTTCTCCCACAAATCCATCAAAGTCCTCATCTTCTGTGTCTGAATTGAACAGCTGGGCAGTTTCGCCATTAAACATGCCGTGTTCTATCTCATTGTCGGAGTCAGTCTCGTTGCCGGGTGGCTGTTCAGCAATGATGCCGGCTTTCGCGAAAGCTCGGACAACAGTTAAAGCAGATACCTTAGCCCAGGCATTCACAATTCATTCACATATGGTGGCGTAACTCACCGGGCGAGTAAAAGTGTGTTCGCCGTCTGTCATCTATTGCTCCCACGCCGCTCGCAACTTCACTTTGAACGCCCTGTTTACACCAATATTCAGCCGTTGGAGTTCTTTTGTTAGTCCTCCCGGAATGACCGCAAGCTCCATGTTCATTTGCTTCACTTGGTTTTTCACAGTAGCGGTGTGATGGGCGCGCATGGATCACAGATCAATAGGGTCACACAACAACTTTTTTACAGATTTTGGAACTCAGTGCACACATAAGGCGCACTGGATTATTAGGCGCACGGCCATTTTTTGACAAAATTTAAGGCTTTCAGGTGCGCCTTATAGTGCGAAAAATACGGTATAATATGTAACCAATATAACTTATTTCTAAGACAACAACAAACTCTGTAATGCATCAGATGTCATTCCCTCGCTGTAAATTTTAGCACTCCTGTTTTATTTTCTGCAACTTCACTGCGCATGCATCCTAAATGTTTACAAACATGGTAATTCGTCTATAGGCTACAGTTTTTTTCATTAAAAACTAGTTTTAACTAATTCCTAATCATTTTTTATTGATACATGATAATAAATTGGTATTTGAAAAATAAGCATTTTTTCAGATTTCTTTGTTCAACATTTTTTATTTAACATTCTAATCTCATTACATTATTTATAAAACTGTAATAAATTGCACATTTGTAAATAAACACTTTGTGGTAAAATAGTATTATAAACACTTTGACAAAAAATGTAAAAATCATTTTTGTTCCATCAAAAAGTATGGTCACCATCCGACAAGCTAATGCAGAAAAAAATGTGCTTAAAATGTCAATAAAATGCAGTATTTGAACCTCGAAATTAAAGAGAAAATAAAGCGAATAATTGCAAAAAGGTCCACTTTTGAGAAAAAAGAACCACCCCTTTCAATAGACTAGCTACAGCTACGAGACACATTTCGTCAAAACTTAACTGACTAAAAATAGCACTCACTAGTTATCTCTTTTACTGACTGTTTAGCATCTGCTAAATGACTAAATGTAAATTTAAACAAATAGCAACTCAAATGTAATGCGCATAATAGATAGAGCATGTCTGGATCATAGGGTCACAACCCTATATACTCTTTGAACAAAACAGACATTCATATTTTAAAATAGAATAGAATTTGGGTGGCATGGTGGATCAGTTAGCACTGTCGCCTCACAGCAGAAAGGGCACTGGTTTGAGTCCCAGCGTTGGTCAGTTGGCATTTCTGTGTGGAGTTTGCATGTTCTCCCTGAGTTGGTGTGGGTTTCATCCAGGTGCTCTGGTTTCCCAGTCCAAAATACATACGCAATAGGTTACTTGAATAAACTAAATTGGCCGTAGTGTATGTGTGTTTCCCAGTGCTGGGATGCAGCTGGAAGGGCATCTGCTGTGTAAAACATATGCTGGATAAGTTGCCAGTTCATTCGGCTCTCGTGACCTCTGATAAATAAAGGGACTAAGCTAAAGGAAAACGAATTAGTTGAATTGTGTCGTTTATGTTGAATATATTAGGGAGTATTTAAATGGTTAAGATGTATTTTTAAAAAATAAAAAGGGAGGTGAGGATGGATGACACCCTTTCTCACTAAAAAGTCTGTGTTTAAAGGGCTAAAGTAAGAATGTGTTTCATTTTGAGTGTTTTATTCCCTTATCTCTAATCCTTTGGGTCCACCTTAAAGAGTGAGAGCTCCGAAGGGATGAAAGGTGCGGAGAACCCAAAATCTGTTCTTTGAAAGCATCATCTTGTTTTAAAACGTAACACTTGCCAAGAAATCAATTCATTCTGAAGTACTGTTTGTAGTGGGCAGTTTTGAGAACTGGCAACCATGATTACACTTTGGAGACTTTTTTTTAGTTTTGGAGCATAGTGATAACTTTCTCTTTTGTTTCAACTACTATCATGGCAGAGCAATCACTTTCACTAAGTGCACATCGTTCTCAGACTTTTGAACTACAACATACATAATATCCGTCACAAAAAGTAAATGAGATGATCATCCAAAATGCAATTAATCTCTTAATCAACTCAAAGGACACCTGGGAAAGCAGTAGCTCAAGTAGGCGAATGCACTCTGTGCGATTCGTTTATGTCAATGAGTTTCCAGAGACACACTGAGCCTTCCGTGGAAATTCATTAATTTGCTGCATTCAGCACGCTTGTCACTCAGGACCCTTTCATTGGTTCAGAAAACATGAAAACGCCAGATATCATGCTCTAATTGTCAGCCTGCTATTAAGATATTAGTCCAGCGTCGGTAATGAAATGAATGTGTGTTGCTGGAGTCCTGCACAGCAATGTGATTTACTCCAAAGCCAGACAGGACAGAAAAATTCCCTCAAGACTGCAAAGCAATTGTGTTGCTTAGCAACAGCTGTAGCTGGGCTATCACCTTGTCACTGGTTTGTGAAATGTCAAGAAAAAGGGGGCAATGCTTGCAGCTTTTTTATTAAAGTACAAAGCTAGATTTCGTGAAACTCCTTTGTGTTTTGTTGTAAGTTTTGGAAGTTAAAGGCTCCTATAAGTGTGTTCGGCTGTAAACGCAACAAGCACTGCCAGAAACACAACAGAATTCTTCATAGAATTAAGAATGGAAACTCTAATGATCCTTTGGGTCCCTACTGGTAATTTTTGTCTTCTACTGGTGACATGTTAAAGGTGCAGTAGGTGATCTGCCAAAATGCTAACCGTTTAGCATAAAACCTTTGAAACATAGTCCCACCCCTGCCGTCCAAAGCCATGTCTCCTGAAATCATGAACGCGCACCTTGAAGATAACAGTAGATGACCCACTAGATCATATCATTCGCCAGTTAGAAATCTTTAGGTCACACTTTAATTTGATGGTCCATTTGTTGAATTTAAGTTAGATATCATCTACATGCCAACTAATTCTCATTAGATTATAAGTAGACTGTTAGGTTGGGGTTAGGGTTAGAGTAAGTTGACATGTACTTGCAAAGTTTCTTATAGTAAGTGTAATGTCTATTGAAGGAGCAGTATCAACAGATATTAAGCAGACGGTCTACTAATATTCAAACGGACCATCAAAATAAAGTGTTACCAAACTTTATAGTACTTTAATTCCAAACAAAAAACTGTATTATATCTGGCACGTTTTCAGTTGTGCAGTTAGCAAGCAAAACTTGTCATAATGTGCAATATTTCATGCATGCAAGCATCACTGGTCTCACTCACTCACGCCCTTTGTCCTAAAGCAACATAGGGCTGTGCAATTAATCGAAAATCCAATTTTGGCTTCTAACGATTATGAAAAACCATTAATCCAGAGAAACGATTATTGCATCATATACCGCCCCCTTTCCAGTTGTACACATTTGTTGCTCTGCAAAGCTCAGTTCCACGTGAAAATAACATGTACTGTAATTTAACGTTTGCAGCATGGGATGCGCATCATTCATTGATGTACATTCAAATCATTTACGTTTTTAAAAGCACGAACGAGACTGCATGCTTTTGTGTGTGTGCACACTTAGCCTCGGAGACGAGCAGAGCACACACATCTAACGCCATCTTAATGCGAGCGCTTTAATGGTCAAATACATGCACATTTGTCTCAGAGCGCGGTGTTTAGTGAATATTCATATTCAGTGTTGCCAACTATTTCCAATAAAAGTAGCTAAAGCCAACCTGAAAAGTAGCTAAATGTTGCCAGATGGTGTCACGTGCTAATTTGCATATCAGTGATGTCATCACGTAGTATCTGACAAAGTGTAAACCCGTCATGTCTCTACTCTCTGAGGCGCTGTGTATTATATTATATTAAACATTACATCTTACTATGAGTGATGACGTCATGGTGCAATCGCAACTCAAAACTACATCTTTATGTAGTATACAAAATAATTAATGTTTTCTGAAATTGACTGGCCGTCTTAGCAAAAACATTATTTGAAATATGTCCATTTAGATTTGTTTGAAAAATAGTTGACTATTTGTAAAAGTAATATAAAACACTATTTGATAAGGATTTTTATTTTTAAATATAACACTGATAATGATCAGTTACATTCTTTTAAAAAATCAAAGCTTGTGTACTTACTCTTTTTAACTTGTGAAAATAACACATTTATGAAAGTGACAACAATTATAACACCATTAGAATTTATTGCTACCCAAATTACCAACAATTATACACGTTAGCAAATATCAGTAAATTAAATTATAAGTAAATTTTTAATTATGAAAAACAAGAACTAGCATCTGAACTAGCAATTTACTCTACTGAGTAAAGACTGCAGCCACTGCTCCTTTGAGTCACTTTTTAAAAATTGCTAGAAGTAGCCAAATGAATGTTAAAAGTTGCTAAATTTGTTGCTCTGTGCTTTTTGAAAAAAACGTTGCTTGGGAAGTATGAAAAGTTGCTAAATCTAGCAACAAAATTGCTAAGTTGGCAACACTGTTCATATTAACCCTCATTTGTATAATAAACAAACAAGTTGACAATCAAAAGGCATGTGAAAGTGAAACCATATCAGAGCCGGACTATTCTTAAAGTGACAGTGTACAATATTCAATGCTGCTGCCTGTTTTTATTATTAATCAAACAACAAAAGGACAAAATCACTCACTGCTCTTGACTGAAGGACTTTTGTAGCTGAAATTTAAAGCACAGTTTGTTTCATATTTTTATTCTATTGTATTGATTTCCCTTTCCTTATTTATAGGGAGTAAAATAACTGTATAAATATGGCTGAAGTCAGAATTATTAGCCTACCTGAATTATTAGTGACCCTTTCCCCCCAATTTCTGTTTAATGGAAAGATTTATTTTTAACCCATTTTTAAACATAACAGATTTAATAACTCATTTCTAATAACTGATTTCTTTTATCTTTGCTATGATGACCGTACATTATATTTTACTAGATATTTTTCCTGATACTAGTATACAGCTTATAGTGACATTCAAAGGCTTAATTAGGGTAATTGGGCAAGTCATTGTATAACAGTAGTATCTTATGCAGACAATCAAAAATATATATTGCTTAAGAGGGCTAATAATATTGACCTTAAAATAGGTTTCAAAAATTAAAAACGGCTTTTATTCCAGCCGAAAAAAAAAAAAATAAGCCTTTCTCCAGAAGAAAAAATATTTTAGGAAATACCGTGAAAAATTTTTCTCTCAAACATCATTTGAAAAAAAAAAAAAAAAAATATATATATATATATATATATATATATATATATATATATATATATATATATATATATATATATATATATATATATATATAAATAAAATTACAGGAGGGCGAATAATTTTGACTTTAACTGATAATCGTTTTGAATAATCGTGATTACAAATATGACCAAAATAATCGTGTTTATGATTTTTCCCATAATCGAGCAGCCTTACTGGTTGGCCGGCGGGGTGCAGGAATTACACTTATTACTAAGCCACACTTACATGCTATTTCAGACCGAATATTCAGAGTAGCATGTCAAAAATATAGGGAGCGCGTCACAGGTTGTTATCGTTCAAAAATGAACCAAGGTGAATGTAAAACCAACTTCACCTCAGTAAAGCAGGCTAGGGGGAATTTACTGATGTTTTGTTGTTTGACTAAATAAAAATCTACATTATTGATGCTGTAAAAGGTGCTTTATGATTTTGAAAATGGCCACATCAATCTTTTGCTGGTTTCAGTATATTTTAGTAGCTGAACAACACTTCTGTGCATATAACTCATAATACAACACAATCTACATTATCTTTGCGTGACTAAAATAGTTTTAAAACATAACATTAACTGTCTAAAAGAATACTTAAGCCATGGTGTCATCCTTCCTCCAGCGTGCAAAAGTAACTCCAATATTAATTCAGAATTTTTAAAAGTTTTGATTCAGCATTTGTTTTTACCGCTGTCTCTCTCTCATGTGTACGTGAACGTGCAAATGGCGGATCTGCGCGAACGGGAGCGCAGATGTAAAAATCTTCATTTGCTCACAGACAGTTTGGGCTACTTATCAGAATTATGAGAATTGTTTGCCCGACAAAATTTAATTGGATAACATTTTTTTAGTCTTATGACTTACCCTAAATATAAAAACACATATAAAAACATTTAGATCATTTACTTTAATCATAACTATTAGAATGTGAAGACACTTTCAACCAGCAGAACAAAAAATGCTTCTGAAGACAATCACCTACTGCACCTTTAAAATCAAAATTTACAATGTTTATTTTGCTAGCGCACATTGTTATTCTTTAGATTAACCATTAATCCATGCAAGTTAATTGACTGGATTTTTTTGTTTTGTTTTGGTAATCTTCAATCAAAGCCTGACAATTTGCTTTGGCCTTCTCTGTTGATGTCAGTCTAATGTCTTTAGCTATAATATTCTTAAAAACACTCCTTTTACTGAGAGCTTGCTATGAGGAAAAGATCTGTTTTCTCTTTTAGTTGGAAGAACATCATCTTACTGAAATAAAAGTCTCAGCAACTTCCAGTTCTTGTAGACTTTATAACCAAATGAATCGTCTAAATCAGGGATGCCCAAACTTGGTCCTGAAGGGCAGGTGTCCTACATATTTTAGTTTTAACCCCAATTAAATACACCTGAACCAGCTAAGCTCTTTCTATGTATGCTAGAAACTTCCAGGCTGGTGTATTAAGGAAAGTTGAAGCTACAGTAAACTATACAGGACACCGACCCTCCAGGACCGAGTTTGGGCATCCCTGCTCAATACTATGTTCCCTATGCTTCAATGGTATTAGTAGTGAAAACTATTAGAAGTTCTGTTATGTTTTTTTTAATTATCACTCAGCTGTGAGGTCAGATTCATTCTTTAAAAAAGCTTCCATGGAAATAATCCTAATCTCAATTAGCATATGCCCTCACTTCCATCAGGTGGTGCTGTAGTCACAACCCTAAAGCGAAACGGGTGAGCATTAGATTGAGTTCCCTCAGCAGTGCTTAGTATGTTGTCAGAGCACACTTGCTTGACTCAAAGGAATTATGAAATATCTTTCCTAGTAGGGCTAATAAAATCTCTTGTCTGTGCCTTTCACACTCATAACTCCAAATGCCTAGAGCCCTGTAACAGTTGATAAGCATTAGAAAGAGTGCGTTCTCTCTGAACCAGAGTGAATCGGAGGCAGTGTGCATTCAAGAGACAATTATTCCCATGTGCAAACAGCACAAGAGTTGACAGATCTATATATAGCAACAAAGCTCTAGGGTGAATGCAGGACAGAATATTTACTCTATTCTGATATGTTGCAATTCATCTTAGTTCCCCAAAAATGAGAATCTGCTGTTAGTTTACTCACTCTCAGACTATGCAAGGATTTTAAAGAAAAGATTTTAGCTGATGTGGCGATGCTTGATGATTTATAAAGGTTAACCACTGCTTTGACTTTGAGAGGGAGAAAAAAACTTATTCAGACAGAATAAAAGTCATACCTGTTTCTTCTGGTGATGCGTTGAAGTCGATCTGTGCATGAAACACTTTGTTTACCATGTTATTGTCTGTAATGAGTCACTCCATTTAAGATAAATGTTACTTACCTGGATATACCTAGGCATAGCTGAAACGTAAGAGTTCATTAAGTTCAAATGGCATGTCGTGAGCCTCAGACACCATTGTTTCCTTTGAGTGTTAAATTATTAAAATAAAATTAATATCGTCACCATAAAATTATAAGGTTCTATTTGACATTTTAATTAAATTAAAATTTTTAAATGACAACTTATTTACATTATTGGATGTGTTTTTATAAGTTGCTCACATTTTAAGACTTTTTATTTTCAAAAACAAATGTACGCACATACTATCTGTTATATAGAATGCAAAAACTTTGAAGCTCAATATCTCAAAATCATTCAGAACGCTGATAGAACCTTATAATTCCAAGGTGACAAAATGTCATTAATATGTACATGCCCCCAGTAGCGATTGATGGGCCACAATGTTTATTTTTAGATTGGAGCAGTTATAATTCTGTCCAGTTCTAAGTTTAACACAGCTTATTATATATCCTATGTAGGTGGGACTCTTATTTTGTAAACAGGAAGAGACTAAGGAACCAACATAGGCTCATTCTGAAAACGTAGCCCTATATACATTTCTGGTGATTGTGAATTATGTAGTCAGAAGTACTTACCTGTATGGCTGCATTTCATCTTTAAAATGAACACTACTGGACGGTATATGCTGTTTTTTTTCCCACTTACCAGCTGACCGCTTATTTCCATATGCTTTCCCACTGTTACCAGTTTGTCCAGTAGCTCACAATGTACGTCAGCGGACTTGAGACGCAGAGTGGAGTTAACCACAATGGCGAGGTTCAAGTCCAGCGAAGAATGGTACTATAAAGCGGGTAAGACAAAAACAGAAGCCAAAAAAAATTAATAAACAAGTAAATAACAGGGTCAGAATGTGGTAAATATCTGCCATAAGGGCTTTTCTTATTCTGGATTGCTTTTTAAAACTGTCGGTTGGCTTTAGGGAAGTGGATGGGCGGGTCAATCTGTGCTTTTAATAACACTATTGGTTGGGTTTAGGGAAGGAGGAGGGTGGGTCAGTCTATCTGTCAGTCAGTCATCAGCAGCCTTTAATGAATTTACATGAGAACAGGCCCGTTTTCAGAATGAGCCTGGATTGTAAGGAACAGTATGAGCAGTTCTGGTGTGAAGCATACAGCCATGCATCTGTTTATGTATGTTTAGCCTATATGTTTACGGTTTGTCCGTTTTTTTTTTTTTTTTTTACAGCCAAAACTCTGGCCATGGGAACAGAGCTCATTAATATTCATAAACCCTCCAAATAAGGTAAAAACAGAGCTTTCCATCCTAGGGCCAATTTCTAAGGTTCTAAGGCAAGGGTGTCCAAATTACTGCCCGCGGGCCATCTGCGGCCTGCAATCAGTTTTGTGGCAGCCCACGAAGCTTTTTATAAATGTTAATAAAATTAATATATATAAAAATTTATATAAAAATGAACGCTATACAAAAATGAAAGGAATTCAATAAATAACCACTGGGTGTTGCTATCACATGCCTTCAATTAGCCAGCAGTTCCTGTTATGAAGTAAAACGAACCGAACAAACTGAAGGAAACATAATTGATAATCACGTTTTGGCAAGCCATGGCACAACCAAGAAAAAGGAAAATCAACAGTGAGTGCAGGAAATGTGGGGCAAAGAATATTTCTTCACAGAGGTCAGTATGTGTCTGTTTAATTTGCCTGGAATCAGTTGCAGTTATAAAGGAATATAATATTAAAAGACATTATGAAGCAAAACATCAGGCCTTCAGCTCTTACACTGGTCCCGAACGAGATCAAAAAGTAAAACAATTAGCAGCTGCCCTCTCAGCTCAACAACAGCAGTTTTTTTGTGCTAATAAAGTGCAAGAAAATTCTAGCTCAGCTAATTCTAGCTCAGCTAATCGCAAAGCACAGGAAACCCTTCATGAAGAAAAATTTATAAAGGAGTGTCTGATGAGTGTTGCAACTGTAATTTGCCCAGAGGAGATTCAAGATTTTAAATCGGAAGTCTTTCTAGAAACACAGTTGGATGACGAATTAAAATAATTCCATAATACACACACACACACACACACACACACACACACACACACACACACACACACACACACACAGAGACCCACACACACACATATATATACACATTCTAAGGGGTAAAACCTTTTATGAAGACTTTTTTTGCACAAGCGAGAAAACTTCTGTGTAGATATTAGAAAACAATTTAAATATACAGTATGGTATTAATGCATTCTATAGCATCTTTAATAGCTCTTCATTTTTTTTAAAGGAATCTAAAGAATTATTTTTAAAATGCTTTACTCAAAGCACTTACTAAGAAATTTACAAAGTTACAAAGGAATAGAAAGTAATAATAAATGAAATGTACAGCTGTGAAGTAAAAACCCTGAAATGTAATTGTCTTGAAAATCAATGAAATTATCTTTGCTTTCTTTACAGCTTTGAACAACAATGTGTGCTAGCAAAATAACCATTGTAAATCTTGATTTCACATAGACTTTAAGAACAACTGATTGTAAAAAAAAAAAAACTTTTTAAGGGCTTAATTGAAAAATATTAAAACAAATATCAATAAAGAAAGAATTGGAGAAGCCTGTTTTACAGAAATGTCTGTGACAGAAAGTCACATTGACAAGTGCAAAATCGCAAATTTTTCCATTGACCCTGATTGTGAGTTAATTAAGTTGAGCATTATGTATGTGAGCCTGTGGGCATGATGAGCTGATAGCTGCTGATCTGGAAGGGGAGGGTGCATAAACTATCGACAGCCTCTGATACAGAACTGTCAATAACCTGCCTGGAAATCGCACCATTCCTGCTGGCTGAGAATCGCAGTCTGTCAGTGCATTTACTGCCATCTAAGACTCCAGCCTGAACATTTAATAGGAATTAGACGAGCTGTACTTTCTGTCATTGCCACTTCACACACCTCAATTAGCCATGAGTGTCTTCTGTCTAGAAAAGTGTCATCCAGTGGACACTTTCATTCTGTTTGTAAAGGCCTCTGAAAAAAAAATCCTTTACGCTGAACATGAAGCAACCTACATCACTATAATGGTGTGGGTTAAGGCTTAGAGAACACCATTTCACCACTGTAGAGATGCTTCATCTATTTGTCTTCTATATGACTTTGTATCGGAATTGAAGAGTTACATTCTCCTCAATCCCCACTGGTGATACAAGCATTAAATCGAAATGAAATTCAATTCTTAATCAGCTTGTAGACATTAATACTCTTCCCTTTTAAGTGCTATTACGTTTGGAGTCTGGGGAATCTTCATTCATTCTTAAAAGAAATCATCTTTTGTACAGTTTCTGCAATGTTTATAAATGAGCAGATTAAAGTCATTAATGAAGAGGTTAATTTTCCATAAAGCAACCCCAGAGCAATTTAGTTTTAATTCCTATTAAAACGTTAAAAAAGTAATTAACACATTTGTGACTAAAGGAGATTTAGGGTTTTGTTTTTCTATATTTTTCTTCTCAGACTGAAGCTTCAGTGTATTCGCTTCATTTATATATGTTGATAATGATATGGAAGACTTTAACACCACGGGCCCTATCATACCCCGGCATTTTGAGTTTTTATCTTCTCCTCACAAACATGTTGTCACGGTTTAGCACTTTCACAAAAGCACGGGTCACAGGAACTATCAAACCACATATATTTATTTACAAAACCACTCACAAGCCAGGAACAGGCACACACAAAGGAAAAGAAATGACACTATAACACTGAACTCAGGGGTATAAATACATGATTAAACTGAATACATACAGGGGTGAGACACAGGTGGAACTAATGAAACTAACGAATGGTGGGAACACTGAACAAAGACACATGGAACACATGGAATGACACAAATGGGAAAGCACATGACACGAATACATGGAAAACAACACAATGAAAACGCCAGGTCGTAACACATCTAATTTAAAATTTCAAGATATAAATTTGCAACTGCAAAAAAATGAAGTCATAATTGTAAAATAAAATGTCAACTTTCTACAGAACATTTTTAATTTGTGATGGAAACAACCTTCAATATGAAAACCGTGTGATTTTTTAAATTTATTTATTTATTTTTATTTTTTTTTATCAGTTTGGCGCAATTTTCACATATAATCTGCACATTTTCAAAACTCTTAGTTCTTATATAACAACAGATCATCAAAAGTACACTTTTTTCAAACACTTAAGCATATTTGCTATTGTGTTAGTACAATACACAATCACAAATTATTCTTTTCACTTCATAAAATAAATGTTTTATCTATATAAATACCTTTTGTAAAGCTATTTGCATCTCTTATCATTCACTTTAATACATTTGTCTTTCATTTAATTCAACGTAATGTTTAATCAATTAATCATTTATTATCTCTATAGATTTTCAACTTGTCTGATTGTTGTCTGATCATTTGTTAGTTACAAATTGCTGCAAGAACTTTCAGTCAAAAAATACCAATTACCAATATCACAATTTTATACCTTATACAGTAAGTACAACTTGCAAAGTTAAACTAAAATAACTGCACAGCACAGTACAGTGCAGTACAGTAAAAACTTTTTTGCTTGTGTATGTAAGTTATTTTACATAAAATATGTCAACATATTTCAAATTAAAGCAAACATGGCTGTTTATATATACTGGAATTATAAATATTAAAATTACAAATAGGCATGTATATGTATGTACATGTACACAAACATTACTGTAAAGTGTGACAAACATGCAAAAAACTAAGAAATCAGTAAGGGGGCAAAAACTTTTTCAACCTACTGTAAGGCAAAAAAGAAAATTAAATATATGTTGCATATAACATAATCTGGGGCGACACGTTGGCGCAGTGGGTAGCACAATTGCCTCATAGCAAGGAGGTTGCTGGTTCGAGCCTCGGCTTGGTCAGTTGGCATTTCTGTGTGGAGTTTGCTTGTTCTCCCCGAGTTCTCAGCCATTGGGTAAGCTAAATTGGCCGTAGTGTATGTGTGTGAATGATTGTGTATGGGTGTTTTTCCAGTGTTGGGTTGCAGCTGAAAGGGCATCCGCTGCGTGGAACATATGCTGGATAAGTTGGCAGTTTATTCCACTGTGGCGACCCCTGATTAATAAAGGGACTAAGCAGCAAAGAAAATTAATGAATAACATAGTGCAAATATAACATATGGAAAATATAAAAATATATTGTATGTCATAAATGTCATTTGCATATATTGCTTTATCTCAGATTTCTATATGGGTTTTTTATTACATTTTTGTGTAACATTTGCGGTAATGACTATGTACAGTTTTACAGTATAGTAACATTAATTGGGCAACAAGGGTGAATTGAAACCTGCACCTTGTATTGTTTGCTACTAAATTAACTGATTGTTAAAAATACTCAGTTGAAAAAAGATCTTACTGTTTAATTTTGGTGATTAAAGCAAATGTTCTAAATATATATCTGAATGATCTTGTGTTCTGAAACAATAAACATGTGCACTGAAAATATATGTATTGAGCACACCCCATTTTGAAAATGAATATTTTTCTCAGTGACTATAGGCAGTGTATTTTGGTGCATTTAAACAAAACAGATTTATTAAACAGATACATTTATTAAAATAATATTTTAGTCACCAAACATATTTAGAAATTAAAAAAGATAACACATTTGCTAAAAAATTGCTAAAAAAAATTACCTACAAAATTTCAACTAAATTGTTCAACTTTTTTGCTCCTCTTGATTTTTTCCTCTTCTTTAAATTTGTATTTAATATTGTTCCGTAACATAAAGTATAAATTTGGGTGTACTAGTTTTTGGACCGTCGTTATCGTAAGTTATTTTGTTAGATAAGCTCCAAATTTGGCTTCAGTACTGGCTAATCTAATGTATATGCACAAACATAATGTATAGCTTCCTATTAAAAATATGAATTTACAAGAAAGATTTGTGAGAGGTGTACTTATATATGCTGACCGCTGTATGTGCAACTACAATGAAATCAGATTTGATAGAATGACTAGTGGTGTTACACTCAGATCTTTAGGATCATATAAACTAGAAATTCCAAGAGTTCAGTCAAAGCAGGGTGAATCGGCTTTCAGGTACTACGCCCCTCGCCCATCAGCTTCCAGAAATGATCAGATGTGCTCCAACATTAGGCACATTCAAATCAAGACTGAAAACACATCTGTTTAGCTGTGCCTTTACTGAATGAGCACTGTGCTACGTCCGGCAGATTGCACTATTATGTTTTTCTTTTATAACACATTTGATCTGTTTTTATGCTTATTTATTTATTTTTTATTTTTACCATTTTTATTATTTGCTTTTATTTCACTTATACTTGTTTCTTTTATTCCTGTTTATGTAAAGCACTTTGAATTGCCACTGTGTATGAAATATGCTATATAAATAAACTTGCCTACAAGTGGGATCAGTTTAAAGTTTTGTACTAAGAGATTTGAAAATGTACACTTACTTATGAAAACAGTACCAAAACTATTTAAAATAATTGTAAGCAAGTTGGTTAAAATAAACATTGTAATTTTTTTCCAGATTTCTTATTGTGTTTGGAAATAATATCTAATATAATTCTAAACAAATTTTGATTTATTTATTGTGAGAAAATTCCAAGTTGTATATAAACATTGGTTAAATATTTAATGCTGTAATATTAGTTTAATAACACATTTCTGGAATATTATTAAGGCTCATATTACTACTAATACAGACATTTCTGACTTGTTTAATGCTCCATAATCTATTGTCAGATGATTTTTGCTTTGATTCACAATGATTCTACCCACTTTCAATGTGAGCTTGTTCGCAGTGTGTTTCATGTTCATCGGTTTGTCAAATTATGTTACACCAAGGTTGTACAAGGCTTTAGTGTGGATGCTGAGGAACCATAAATCCTTAAAGCTGTTTATTTTGAGGCTTAAACTGATGATGGATACAATCTGGCTCCTGCTTTTGAAGGCCGCGCGGTCAATTCTTTTGATGCCGTAAGCGTGTGTGATCACAGAGGCTTTTTAGACACAGCACACAGCCTTCATCACCTGTGAGATGCTCTCTTAATGGATTCTCTCAGAGCTCTTTACTATTGCTCTCTTGTTAAACCCTTGTCACCTTGCGTCTTTCAGCTCAGAGCGTCATGTCCTTGCACAAAGAAAAGATTCAGTGAAATTCCTCACATACATACATGCAGTACGTCCATCATCCCATTGTATCCTCTCTGTTAGGCATGCGGCAAATGTCCTTTGTGAAGATCAGTACAACCGCTACTCTGTTTCGCATTGTTAGCTTTCACTGTTGCCAAGTCAGCTTTTCTTTCATATGGTGTGAAGTAAAATGAATTGATAAGACATACAGTATGAAGTAGAAATTGAAGTTATGTAATTAGACTTTGCTCAGCAAGTTAGCCACATTTTTTTGCTTAAAATCTTTAAGAATTGTTCTCTGTAGTAAGGACAAATTGTTTTATTTAATTGTGAGTTCTACTGTGACATGTTCTACTAATAAGCTATTGTTTTTTATTATTATTATGGAGGTTTTTTGAAGGACAACCCACCATTAGTTTGTTTACAAGATGTTACATAGTTGTCTTCAGGATGAGTTTCAGCTCAAAACACCCAATCAGGTTATTTATTATTGCCTCAAGAATCTGCCCGTTTTGGTGTCTGAATACATTGTAGCTGTTTTTGCAGCCTGTGGCTTTAAATGCAATTGAACTGCTTCTCCCTGCCCACCGTTCCCACGTTCGTGTCTGCTTCTCGTCATGCATTACGTCAGATAAACAGCACAGTGACAGAGACAGACTCAGATGATTAGTTATCATCCAAAAAATACAGCTCATTAGTCAAAAATACCAAGTAAGTTTATTTCATGTGTTTGTGGTGGAGTTTATTCAAGCCTTTCTGATATGATGAGTCTCAAACAAATGCTGTTTGCAGTACACACACACATATTAGCATTTACTGACGCCATGGGCCATGGTGATTATGGCAGTTAAGAATTACATGGTGATTTTACTGTCTTTATTACAAACACTCTGTTTTAAAAACTTTTAAACTTATAAAACTTATAAAAATCACAGACAGTTGGAACAAATATTTTAATCCCAGTTTATTTGCAATACAAAATGTTCGTGCACATGTGTATACATGTTATTATAGAAACATGGCGCCTGTCAATTAATTCAGTGGGCGGGGAAAACTGCACTTCTACGTCACTTTACGGTGGGCCTCAAAATGACTGGGATATGGGTCCTATGTTAACGTCACTCAAATATGACAGTGGACACACTATACATGCAGACAGTTTTGTCCAAACAGCTTACAAAAGTAGATTTTCATCAATAGTGCTCTTTAAGGATTTATTGTCCTTGTTATTATTGTTTAAGGGTGTATTCACACCAGGATGGTCTTAGTTCACCTGATTTTGTCTGGACCAACCATGGTGTTGAATTGATTTTTTTGGATTGTTTTGTTTTGAATTGTGTGGATTTCACACTGCTTTCTGAAATGCTTTCTCACCCACAATGTCTGCGGTGCAATCATCAGCTGCGTTGTCAGAAAAACCAACACTAACAAACCCTTGCTGTAGTTGTGCGGGTCTGCTTACGTATAGCATCTTTTGCTCACACACAAGTTCTTTATTTCAAATGTAGATGCACTCAAATAGAAAGCAACATGTTCATGACATGGGTATTATCAGCCTGCCCAGCAAACATTTTTATGTCTAATAGACATCTAAATGTAGACAGCTTGGCTAAAACAAAGCAAAATTTGGGCTGTGGGTGAAAATCTAATAGATATAAGAATAACCCAAAACTAGACTAGTCATCAAATAGACAGACTTTTACAGTATGTGTACTCATTCATTTCTGTTTAATTGATTGTCCTGGCCTATTCTTAGACATCTATTAGGTTTTCACTGAGAGCCTAAATTTAGCCTTGTTTTAGTCAAGATGAGATCTCATGAGGAAACATAACTATTTTACATTTTGGCAGTTTAATGAATTTAAACAAGTTGGCACCAAACCTCACCCCTAAACCCAACCGTCATTGGGGGGATAAGCAAATTTCTCCACCGACCAACAGAAAGTTGCTTGGTTTAAAATTGACATTATATGAGCTGTTCTTTATAAATTACTATTGGAAATAGATACAGGTATGTGTTGTATTCATTGCATTTAGATTACATTTGGTTTATAAGTGCAATTTGAATGTAAAATCTTCATGTAAACACCTTGATCAGAATTAAAAAAAATCTAAAACCAAAGTTAGAAAATGGTGGGAGAAACCTTTTCTAAAGTTAAATAGGACATCTAAACAATCGATGGAAAAATGGACAGAAAAGCTGATGCCATCTTTTCTTGTGTCACCATTTAGAGCTACTGTACAATTCAGACATGGTAACGCACATTTGTGCTGTAAACCGTCGACCAATCAGGACAGACTGGGCCATCTGGCCAACCAATACAAGAAAAATAGAATCTTTAAAATAGCATAAGGCTGCTTTTTAAAGAAGTACATTATGCATTACAACACTTGTTAATGTACAATGAATATTCTGATATTCTGTTTCACTAATATGACTTTGATATAATACAGTAACACAAAGAGTAAGAGCTGTTGGTTAGTGATCTGAAAAGTCATTTCAGACCACTGGAGTAAATGAAGTGTATTTTGACGGTGTTTTGCTGTGCAGTAGGATCATCATCTTGTCAGGTTCTGTCAGGGCATAAATACACTGGAATGAAACTTCCTGATCAATAGAGTTTCCCATGTATTGATTCGTGGCATGGAAAGTTGCAGTGGGAGATTTTTTTAATCAGTAATGCGAGAGGGCGGCGTGTTGCTGTTTGTGGTAATGATTCATAACAAGCAGCTCTGTTATTCTCTGATGTTCACTTGAGTCAGATGATTTAAGTTTCTCATAAACTGATGCTGCCTCTCTGAAGAGAACGTAATGTCTATTACGTCCTAAATTGCTGCAGAAGCTGATATAGGAAGAACATTGTTGGTACAACGCAGGAAGTACAATACAAGCAAGAATGACTGAAAATGAAATATCTGATTTCCTCCCATTTATTTGCAATAATCATGAAGTTTTTTAATTTTATTGAAAGTATTGTGAATATTTCAGTTCCTTTAATAAAGTGTTTAATTATATATTTATTTTTTATATATTATGATACATCTTAAAATTGTTAAATAAAGTTATAATAATAATGTAATAATAATTATAATAATGATATATAAAGTTGAAATCATAATTATAAGTCCCCCTTTGAAGTTTTTTTTTCTTTTTTAAATATTTCCCAGATGATGTTTAACAGAGCAAGGAAATTTTCACAGTATGTCTGATAATATTTTTTCTTCTGGAGAAAGTCTTATTTGTTTTATTTCAGCTAGAATAAAAGCAGTTTTAAATTTTTTAAAAACCATTTTAAGGTCAAAATTATTAGCTGCTTTAAGCAGAACAAACCATTGTTATACAATAACTTGCCTAATTACCCTAACCTGCTTAGTTAACCTAATTTACCTAGTTAAGCCTTTAAATGTCACTTTAAGCTGTATAGAAGTATCTTGAAAAATATCTAGCGAAATATTATTTACTGTCATCATGGCAAAGATAAAATAAATCAGTTATTAGAAATGAGTTATTAAAACTATTATGTTTAGAAATGTGTTGAAAAAAATCTTCTCTCCGTTAAACAGAAAATGGGGGAAAAATAAACAGAGGGGCTAATAATTTAGGGGGGCTAATAATTCTGACTTCAACTGTATCATATAATGATGGGCGGCGTGGTGGCGCAGTGGGTAGTGTTCACCTCACAGTAAGGAGACTGAGTGCTCCAGTTTCCCCCACAAGTCCAAAGACATGCGTGATAGGTGAATTGTCCGTAGTGTATGTGTGTGAATGTTAGAGTGTATGTAAATGTGAATGTGAGCGTGTATAGAAAACATACAGGACAACAATTTAAAAAATCTAAGATTTAAAAATATATACATAAATAAACATTCTGTGCATTTCTAATTTGAAGCAAGAATTGTTCCAAAGCCTATAGAGCATTGGAAGAGTACTCTATACTACATATACTCTATATTACACATGAGAGTCAAATATAACTCTTACATGTTTTATGTAGTTTGTGCGTCTAAAACAGAGCCATCAATGTTTAAAATGAATGAACCAGCTTCATAAAGCTCAGTCTTTTTGTTATTAAGACACAAGAAGTTTTTGGACATCTATATTTTAATCTCAGAAAGAGTGTGTTACAGTTTTTCCTCAATTGCTTTGGCAATTTGTCTCGATTGAAATTTTTATTTTTTTAAACAATAAGTTTAGATCTCTGAACGATTAGCTTATTGTTCACTTCAGAGTTGCATTTTTTATTGATTTAAGCAAACTGCAAATGCTTTGACGTGTGCAAACAGTAAGTACAATCATCTGCAGTTTGGACCAAAAAATTGCACATGACTTGTTAATCAAAATTGATGAGTTTTTTCTTATTTAGACTGTCAAACTCTTCACAACTTTTCAGCCATCACACTCAAAACAATTAATTCAATTTTCAAACATTTGTATATACAGATGTTTACACCACAAATATCTGATATTGACATTGATTTTAATCTCTGCTAAATTGGTAAATGAATTCTAGTTGCAATATAATTTGCATCCTCTATTTTTCAATCAAGCTTGGTAGCAAACTTGGTAGTGACAAGATGTCCACCAAGAATAATGTTTTTTCATGGATGCTATTTCATAGTTTTTTGTGTGTATTTCTGGTAACATAAAAAATATGAAATATACAGCAATTGGACAAGCAAGATTTCACTTCAATACAAATGCTTATTTATATATTTTTTTGTATGTATTCACTTTTCTCAACAAATTTCAGATTTTTTTAAACCTTCATTTCCATGGTTGACTGTCATGGTGAAAAAACAACTAATTATTTTGAGCCGTGTGGCTTACACAATGACAAATACACGTTATGATTTGGTGGTCTTGGTCAAATTACTGACACGATAACTAGGTTTTGAAGCATGAATGAAATGTTTTGTAACTACATTTTACAGACATGCAATAAAGTTCTGAAGTGTTAAGTTTTGAGATTTGCACTCACAGTTTAGAGAATGTTAAGGCTGTTTAGAAAAATGTGCCAAAGCAATTGAAGAAAAAAAAAAACTGTAAAAAAAAAAAAGAAGAAGAAAGAAACATCCAAAATGTGACCATGCCTAGAATGGATATAAATCTGAGTGTCATCTGCATTAAAATAAAATGTAAAAAAATCCCGTCCAAGTAATCTTAAAAAAAGTCCAAGTGGAAATGTGTAAATGCTGAAAAAAAGGGCTGAAATTTAACTTGAGGAACACTTTTACAGACTTGTGTTGTTAATTAATTAATTATTTTAAATATATCACTTGATTAAAAAATATATATTAACTGGATTAATAAACATTACATTTTTTAAATTTTTATTTTGATTCTTTTCAGTTGAATTGAATTTAATATTATTAAGAAAGCATCTCCAAATACTGTTATGTAATTTATAATTGATTCTGTATTTATCTCTATCTATTTTGACCAGCTCTAATTAAATGAAGGACTTTTTTAACACTTTAATTTGTGATTTTAGAAATAGAAATATTTTGCTCAGTTATTTTATCTGTGTATTTATAACTTCCCCTCCATGTTTTAAATATCTATTGTACAGTCTACTTTTAAACAGATGTCTCAGCAGACTTCTCCATTCAGTTCACTTCTTTCACATCGTTTCCCCTTGTTTCGCCACTGCGGTGTGTATCTCTGACACCTGATTCTCTCAGTTTGCTCTCGCTATTTTTCATTGCACCTTTACTCACATTATCTCACTCAGTGCTGTTTGCTCATGCGACCCCTGTTTATGAAAGGGATGAGGGCTTTACCTGTGCGTGTGTTTCCATGTGGGAGGGAATGCTGTGGGATGGGATTATTGTGGGATTTATGTACTTAAAAAAAATCCCATCTCCCTGTTTTCATGGTAATCCTTCCATCAGTGTAAATCCAGGCTTCTAATCATGACAGACTTCCACGCCGATGCTCTCTGACATGACTTAAGTCCACATTTGTCTTGTAAGTCTTCAGAAAAATCCACACTTTTCCTGTGGCACAGAATGAAGTCAACAGAAAACACAATTTTTTGAAGTGTAATTCTTTGACTATTTGCCCAGCTGCTGGCTTTATTCTTAAATATGACTGGATGAGGGAAAAAAAAGATGCAGCGATGACTCAGCTGGCTACATGCATGGACATTGATTCATGCGATGAAAATTACTGATGTATTTGCGTCCCTGTCAAGCGTGCAAAGGTCTATGAATGATGATCCTATTCTAATGTTCACTTAAACCAGATAATAAAACCATGTTTTACCACAGAGGACTGGAATTAGATTTAATGTAGTGATTAAATGTATTGTTAGATGTTAGGAAATATCTAAGTGAAGTTTATTTATAAACTAATTTCAAGAGGATCACGTGCTTATGATTGCTTACAGGCGGTCCCGCATTATTCAATTTATGATTCCCCAATCAGATAATTCCTAAGCCACTATAAATACTCTAAGTCCTGTATAACAGCCATCTTCGTTTTGAAGAATTCCCCTTTCCACCCCTACTCCTCCTCCTTTCCTAGATGGGTGGCACGGTGGCCCAGTGGTTAGCACTGTTGCCTTACAGCAAGAGCGTCACTGGCTCTAGTCCTTACCAAGCCAGCTGACGTTTCTGTGCGGAGTTTACACGTTCTCCCTGTGCTCTTGTGGGGTTCCCCGGTTTCCTCCCACCGTCTTAAAACATGCAACTTAAGTTAATTGACTAATCCAAATCGGCACCATAGACATGCACCTAGTAAGTAGTTATCTCTTAAGAGCAATCCCTTTCTGTTCATTAGCTACTAAAGCAGGGGAGTTCTCGAGATCTACCTGAGCTCAAACTCCTCTCTCGCCTTGCAAATAGGAGGGAGCCCCAGGCTCGAGGATCTTATGAGCTCAGGGCTCTTTCCCGAGACAGCATGCCAAACAAGCTTTATAATCAATCATCAGCTAAGTGTGAACTCTTGAAAGTGATTGTAAATTGAAAGTCATTGATCAACATATTCAACCCTTAAAGGGTCACGAAACACCAAAACACATTTTTTGAGATGTTGAGAGTCATGTATGTGTCCCATTCTGCTAAAAGCACTATTAGGACACATATATTTCAGTTTTTGCATTATTTCATGCAAATTCTAAATGAAATTTAGAAGCTACTTCACGGGCATAAGATCCTTGTCTAAATTCCAGGAAACTGGATGTCTGTATTGGCGGGTTTTTTTCTCCCATACTGCGTGCGGGATCAAACATTCCATTAAAACAACACTCTTCCAGCAGTTCCTCGCATCCAATATCTTGTTTGTCACGAGGGGCCTGCATGAAATGTTTCGGAATGAAAGTGAAAGTGTCAAACTGCAGTAAAAGTTGACAAAGCAATACTTTGACAAATAATTTGATTACTGATGTCCATGTAAAGGTACTCATTGTCTTTCTCCCCTGCGTCTGTTTTTGTTTTACCTCTGTGACAATCAGTGCATGCTCGTAATGAAACTCCCCATTTCATGCAAACCCTTCCCTCTTTTGCCACTCGACACTCCCACCTAAACAAAGCAGGACTCACACTTTCCTGACTTTTTTCAAACTAGAGGTGTGAAAACACCCTGCAGAGACAGGAGGTTTATGGCCCTTTAACCTTGTAAAAATTAGTCTTGTAAGCAGAGATGTATAGTAACGAAGTAGAACTACTTCACTACTGTACTTAAGTACTAAAAGGCAGTATCTGTACTTTACTAGAGTATTGTTTTTTTCTCCTACTTCCACTTTTACTTAAGTACATATTTTCGATGAGTTTAATACTTTTACTCCGATAGATTTTTTATGAGCTGCATCGTTACTCGTTACTAGAGGTGTCAAAATGGTCGATATCGGTTCAGTAATAGATCATAACGGGTTATTACGTACTGACGTCATTTATCTCCTATGTGCGGTGTCGCAATACTATGGCGAAGGACAGAGGCGCGAGGGCGAGTGAAGGCGGCACAGCACACGAGCCGCTATTTCACTACTACAGAGAAATGTTGTGAGACTCCATCTCTGCCTCTCTCACTTTGGACATTTGACCCTCTGGCCTGTTTGTGAGGTAACTTTTCATCTCCTCTTGGCTGTTAAAGCGATACTTGTGGATCCAGACCTGGGCGTGTATGAGGTGCAAGTTTTCTCCACTGTGTCTATTATAGATTACCTGTGATAACCGCGTATTATACATACATAGACTGTAACCGCGGCTGTTCTTCTCGCCATCAGTGAACAACGCTTTCATTTCTAAAGCCGATAGCAGCCCTTTCTGTTGAGAAGGTGAAGACAATAACCAATCAAAGGGGTGTAAGACCTCGCCTGTCAGCGTTTAAAAAGCAGGCGGGAGAATATTTACATTAGTTTATTTGCTATAAATGCTCATGCTGTCTTCTGTGCATGAGTTTTGTTTGATACATTCAGAAAGAGTGTTTTCTTTGAGCAGGTCAAATTAAGGGTACAGTTCATATATATTACTGCTGTATTAAAGGACACAATTTTATTACAAGTAACCATTTAACTGTCACACCAAGAAAAAAACCAATAGAATTTTTTTATTTATTGCATTTCTTAACTCCTAATGTCGCTAGTTAACACCATCAATACATTTTCCCCCAACACATCCCATAATTTCTAAAATATCAGCCTCTACCCAATGGTTGAGATGTTGGTTTATGGTAAAAGTACCAGAATGAATAAATATACTATAAAAATATGAAAAATATGAAGTTTAAGACCAATTTAATTAAAACATAATCAAAATGAAACATTTTTGAATACTAAATCATAGCCATAAGCCATAAAATATTTCAGATTTTCATTTAACACAGTAATATATAGTTTTCTTTTTTTTACAATAAAATCAAAATCAAGTGAATTAGAAAGTTCGTTTACAGCGTTTACAACCAGTAAATTGTGCTCCGAAAATGGGTTTCAATAGCGTTTTGAGTGGATTATGGACTGTTTTTGTGACACACAACTTTGAAAGGTGTGTGTTAAAGCTGTTATAATCTGTCAGATCTGTGGTTCAAGCGTGAGAGAAAAACAGTATTGTAAGTCATGTTTCTTTTCGTTCTGCTTAATGATGTGCCCCCAAAAAAGAGATTTAAAATAAACAAAACAATATGATGTCTTTTGACTGCATTCTTTAATAACTACATTACACAATACTTGTACTTTTACTTTCAGTACTTGAGTAGTAAATTTTGAAATAAACTACTTGCAATACTTAAGTACAAAAAATGTTGAGTACTTTAGTACTTCCACTTAAGTATGGTGCTTAAAGGGCACTTTTACTTCTACTCAAGTCACTTTTTGGTAGAGTACTTGTACTTTTACTTAAGTCTGGGTCTCTAGTACTTTATACATCTCTGCTTGTAAGGTATTTTTAAATGCATTTTGGACTGCATCAATCACATTCTGCACTTGGAATAGATGACTTTTCTACACTGATGGCATTCTGAAACAGAAAAGGTTTGGAAAATTTTAGTTAAATCTGTATACATACTGTAACATATTGTGGCAGATTTACGATTTGCAGACAATTTCAATGCCATTTCTATAGAAATGCTAATTAAAATTCCACTACATTCAAACAATTCTGTCTGAATGGCCTATTATGGTTTCTACTTATACTGAAAGGGACACATGCATCTTCCTAGAGCACTAACAGGTTCATATTTAAAACTATTCACACTTGTGCCTGAACAATGCAACAGGCTACCACGCTGACCCAACGTTGAAGAATCACAACATAGACATAATAAGCTCTAAATCAAATTTGATTAATGTTTTCTAAAATAACTAAATATGTGTGTGTTCTAAACATTGTAATAAACACACAAAAATATTTAAGGAATTTTACTTACATAAATCTTGACAAATCCAGACGTGCAAAAAAGGAATCAGCTCATTGCGAAGATTGCAGTTAGAGTAAGTTGATGGCAGGATGACCAGACCTATAAACACTTTTTCTATCCAATTGCATCGTGAAGACACACAATAGGACCCATTAATCATGTAAATGTGGTTTTGGGGGGGGGGGGACATTTGCTTGCCTTTTTATTGTTAAAAGTGATGTTGTAATTCGACAACAGTGGGCTTTACATGGTTAAGGTCTAATTGTCTTATTGTTGGTTTAATATCCTTTATGATATAGAATTTTGTTAATTTTTTCATCGTTAAAATATTGACCAAATAGAAGTGTTTGCAAGTCAAGGTTTACTATTTTATAATGATTTGTGATACTGTGAAAGAAATGTATTCATTTGTAACAGGATATTGTGTAATGAATTGTAAGTGTGACCCAATGGGAAACAGAAAAGGGCCTTAAATCACACAGGTACCTCAATTTTTAGAAAATCTTCTTATGAATTATATCGTATTCACTTATTCTTACTTTGTGACAACTTATTTATATTTTGTTTCATTTCTGTTTTTGTGCCTGGCTATAGTAGCAAGAGTGGCTTACAGTTTTTCTCAGTCGCTTTGGTAATATTTTTTCAGATCAGAATTCAAATTTGCAAAACACTAAGTGCATTTATCAAAACAACACGTACAAAAAGCAAAACAGCATGTAAAAGCCAGTCTTTGCTCAAAATTCGAAGTCAATCTCTCAAAACTAAATTTCTATGTAAATGAACATATCAGTGCTGTCAGAATGACAAGTCCTTGTGTTATAGTGTATGGATAAGACAAATTACTTAGTCATGTTGTCAGTATTACAGCGTACTCTGGAGGGGTGTTCTGATATAAACTATATGACCACATTTATTTATTTTTATATTCAGTAATTTGTTGACATCTTGTCATTGTTATACAGAAAAGAAAAGACAGCATAGCACAAAGAAAAAACAAAGCAGAAGTAGAAATCCCCTTTCAGATACACCTTCATTGGAACAATGTTTACCTGGGTGAAATTTACCAATTGTAGACAGATTTAGAAAAAAAGGCTAATAGATGTTTAGAAAAATGCTTCATGACTAAATATTATGACAACTTGTTCAGCCATTTTGCATGTAAAGATTTAAGCCATGAACAAACGATTAAATATTGTGAGGGGTGGGACTTTTCAACAATCATACATTTTGTTCAACATGACAAGCAATTGATAATGTTGAAAACATCAGAGAATCCATCATAATCATTTGCATGGGTGCTTTAAGTGGAAGTAAAGCAAAACTGCTTTTTTGATGTGCACAAGTGACACTATGATGTGAAGATTATACAGGTAGTTTTAAGAATTTCAATTCTGATCTGAGAAATGTACCAAAATGACTGAAAAAAAACTTTGACAAAAACAAAACAAACAAAAGAAAATTAAACTGAGACATTTTAAGGTAATTTAGAAGAATTATATTACAGAAAAAAATAGATTACAGCATTACAGAATTATTGAATTATTACATTAAAATGAAGAAATGGAAGAATTAAGTTTGCGGCAGGCAGGCAGGCAGGCAGGCAGGCAGGCAGGCAGGCAGGCAGGCAGATAGATAGATATATAGATAGATAGATAGATAGATAGATAGATAGATAGATAGATAGATAGATAGATAGATAGATAGATAGATAGATAGATAGATAGATAGATAGATAGATAGATAGATAGATAGATAGATAGATAGATAGATAGATAGATAGATAAACAGACATGTATTTTATTATGTATTTAATTCAGTATTATTATGTATTTAATTGTTTTATATTTGAAGTGATTGTACTGGTCAGCAACAATAACAAGCCTCACAGAATGGCAGGCAGTAACAATGGCCTTTATATATTTAATCAGAAAATAAATCTGTCTTAATGTCTGCAGGATAAGTACCTAATAACTGAAGGAAAACACTAAAAGATTGCCAAGCCTTTCCCTCTGTTTTTGGCCAGAAATTAATATGTTGGCCAGGGTTATGTGGTGATTTGCAGTGGCAAAATGAGCTCAACCAGGAGAGTAGGAGAGTAATATGACCAATCTCTTCTTTTGTCTCAGGAGGAATCTGAGTGCCAAATTCCCTGCTCAGATTCTGCAGTTTAATCATCTCCAACATTAAGGCACATTTATATTTCCTCTACTATCTTGTTTCAATAATCATTTTGTATGTCCAGTTTTGTTTGATACAAAACACAGGAACATCAAAGACATTTTAATATGTTGTGCATTTTATTAGATTCCACAGAGTATATTATAATATATTATTTTGTGTTATGTTTTTGTGTTATTCACCCCTGATGAATAAAGGCCCTAAGCCAAAGGAAAATGAATGAATGAATAATTTAAATTGTGATAATTCGTAATAATGTTTATTGATCAATCCCTTATCGATTACAGACTCTTGTATTGTACATGCAACAAAATGTGATTCTAGTGTATACTCACTGGATCATTAACAGCATTCAACAGAGCGGATGTGGAGATGCCATTCTGGGCAGCCCCATAAATTTTTTATGATTAAATTAACATCACAGAGCTTCACATATGGCAAGATGCAAGTCCTGCTGTCCTTTTTAAACATAGATTGCATAGATTCAAGGGACCAAGAGGTGAGGCAGTAAATATTAGATGAAGATCTCAATGTCAGATTCGAGAGAAATAAAACAATCCACAGGACAGGAACTGAGAACCACTGCTATAAACAATGTGCAATCTATAAAGTGTCTACAAAAAACCCTCATAATTAAAGTTACACTGTTAACACTCTGTGGCCTTGAGAAAAAACTGCAAACGTAGACCAACAATTTCTGTTATTTGTTTGTTTATTTATTTGTTTATTTATTTATTTGTTTATTTATTTGGGGCTGCACCATGGCGCAGTGGGTAGGACATTCGCCTCACAGCAAGAAGGTCGCTGGTTTGAGCCTCGGCTGGGTTTCTGTGTGGAGTTTACATGTTCTCCCCGTGTTTGTGTGGGTGCTCCGGTTTCCCCCACAAGTCCAAAACATGCGCTACAGGTGAATTGGGTAGGCTAAATTGTCCGTAGTGTATGTGTGTGAATGAGTGTGTATGGATGTTTCCCAGTGATGGGTTGCAGCTGGACGGCCATCCGCTGTGTAAAAACATATGCCGGATAAGTTGGCAGTTCATTCCGCTGTGGCGACCCCAGATTAATAAAGGAACTAAGCTGAAAAGAAAATGAATTTATTTATTTATTTATGTATGTATGTATGTATGTATGTATGTATGTATGTATGTATGTATGTATGTATTTATTTATTTATTTGTTTGTCTGTTTATTTATTTTTTGGTTTGTTTGTTTGTTTGTCTGTTTATTTTTTTGTTTATTTTTTGTAAAGTAGAACCCGATGTCCACTGAAATAGAAATGCAAAAATAGAAAAGGATCACAGATTTTTTTTTTATTTTGTAATTGTTATAACTTATCGAAACCATAAGAACTGTAAAGAATTACTTTTATATTTTCTTATGAAAGTTTTTTTAATGAACAAAGCTACGCTATGCTGGGTTCCACACAAATCAATTAAGTTAACTTAATTGTTTTTACTAATTTTATGTGGATTGAACATAAAACTATTAAGTTGTCCCTAAAAAAACTCTAGAATTGTGTTGATTCAGCTTATTTTAAATACGTAGATTGAACAAGCAGCAAAAATCATTGTCTGAGTGTAATTTAAGTCTGTAGTGATGAATCTTTGCACCTACTACCACAATACATAGACACGCACGCAAAAAGGAACAAAAGCAGAGCAAAATATCTCATATAGTATCTTGACAGCTTTTTCCTGAAGCCACTGCAACCTTTTCACTGTTTCTGGCAGGATCTGTATAGAGTCAAAGATGAAAAGCTGACTTCAAGCATAAAAACAAGAGAAGTATAATAAAGCTTTAATTTAGTTCTTCCCACATCAAAACATGACCTTGACTGTTTAATTTAAGCAGCATTTATGACCATCATATGTTCTGGCCATAATTTAAGAAAGGCACCTATTAAAATTGCATTCAGTGTAACAGTATAAAAGCACCAAGATACTTTAATTTTCATTTTAAATCTTTAAACAACTAGCTAGAATATTTTAAATGGGTGGTCCACTATGATTTAATATTTTAAACTTTAATTCATGTTTAATGTATCTATGTGAACATAACATCTTTGAATGTAAGACGCTCAAAATTCAATGATAAGGGGAGACATTGGCTTTAACAAAGTAAGCTAAGCAATGCCTACAGCGAACAAAGTTTGGGGACTAAAATAAAATACATACGGGTTAGTAAGATCACAAATGCTTCAGGTTACATGCATTCACCATGCGCATATACCCTGCAGCAAAGATGCATGGCCAGAGGTTCTGTAATGTTATAGCAGAGAAAGCTAAAATAGCATCCAAACGCTGTTATTTACGCAGAGCTTGTTCTGTTTCTCTATTTGGGCTTCCAAATGACATGACACAAAGAGAGAAGTGCTTACAATTTAATTATGTTCTAGAGAATTATAAAAAAGATATAGCTAGCATTTGACAAAGGATAGCTTCCAGAATCTCTCCCAGTTCAGTGCTGGATTCGGCTAAAAACTTCTCAAAGAAGGAGCAGCTCCAACCGTAATAGATGAAGCTGTGTATTGTGAGCCACAATTTGTAAATGTGTTTTATTTGTTTTCAAGAGTTCACACTTAGATATTGTTTGACAACTGTTAGCAGGTTTGGCATGCTGTCCCGGGAGAGAACCCTGAGCTCGGAGATAGTTGAGCCCAGGACTCCCGCCTGGTCCATAGAGCATGTGAGGGGAGTTTGAGATCAGGTGGTTCTCGAGAGCTCCCTGTGGTAAAGGAGGAGAAGGGGTGGATGGGGGGGTTTCTTCGGAAAACGAAGATAAGAGAGTAGTTCTAGCTAGGCTATTTATAGTGCGTTGGGATTAATCTGATTGGCTAACTAATGAATGTAGATGGGTAGCCAGCTGCAGTCAATCATATCACGTGCTCCTCTCGAAATTAGTTTGTGAAACTTCACAAAATGATCAATTACATACATAGTTTCTAGCATTGACGGTATGTTGTAGCAAGGATGTAAACAATGTAAACAACGGGAAATGCTGTTTGGCACAATTAACAATTTATCTACAAATTCATATTTATCCGTCAAACCCCTGTAAACACCCACAATCTTAAGCAGCGTGTGCAGTGTCTCTCTATGCTGGCGCTTTTTAGTATTTCTCTATGCGGATGCTTTCCATGCGTTCTACATCTCAAATAACAAACTTGCAAAAAATATGTGAACTTTTCATATTACTTACACAGGCGTATTCCGAATATATATGAGAAACACTTGTCAGATTTTATTTTAGAGAGCTGGCGTGAGGTTCAGCTGGTCCTCTGTGTCATTTTCTGTTTGATTCAGGTACAAACTGATAAGGCTAACATCATCTCTGACTGAAAAGCACGTGCTTGTAGGGGTGTGACGCTTTGCCTGGTGGCGTGAAGCGATCCGTAAATCACTGCACATTATGTTAGCTGACCAATCAGAGCTTCTTAAGGGTGGGCATTTCCGGAGGAACAAGGAAATATGACAGGTCAGGGTAATTTTGTAGCTTTTATATAAATATGTCCCTGACTCTGAATTATGATGGCACATTATTTTTATTGATATTTTTACTTTTACTTTAGCAAAAAATATTTGAAACATTAACATTTTGTTTAACATGCTTTCTAAAATCACTCTTGTAAATTTATTTTGAACATCACAAATGGGACACGTCCTCTGTCTTTGACTGTCTTTGACTATACGTTTGATAGCACCACCTACTCTTTGAAAAAAGTAAGAAACCAATCAGTGTATAACTTTTTAGAGTTAAAGTCATATACTTGGGTTCCAATTGATGTCTCTTTTACATTGAGTTTAATCATCAAACTCAGAAGTTGCTGCTTTGTTAGTTATGCTTTAGTTACATGCTGTTAATGAAAGACTTTTTTAAAACATGACTCAATTGACCTCTGTATTGATCTGGGCATTATAAACTGAAAGAAGCTTTTTAGTCTTTGCTGGCTTAAAGCACAATAGTTATTTATGACTTGGTGACATTTTCCTGCAGGAATCTCCTGTGAGTTTTTATACACAAAATGTCAAAAGCATTTAGGAGCAGGAGCCTTTAGGCTGTGTCTTGAGATTAATTTCATCTATAGAGCATAGAAAGATAAACTATGATGTGTTTTATGTTTAATGTGCATTTCCTGCATGTGATTTTACAGTGAAAGGGGCCTGAAGCCTTTAAGCGTTAAAATGGACACAAATGTGCCATTAAAGGCTAGTTAAAACTGATCCAGATTTCTGAGCAATGCATTGTTAGTAAATACAATTCACTGCATATCTATTAAGAATGGGATAACGACAGCGTCAATAGCCTAGTGGTTAGTGCGTCAACATGTAGCGGCCAGGTGCTCGTGGCGGCCCGGGTTCGATTTCCGGCTCGGGGTCCTTTGCCCACCCTTCCCCTCTCTCTACTCTACTGTCCTTAAATCTCTACTGTCCTATCAACAAAGGTGAAAACCCTTATAAAAATAATTCAAAAAAAAAAAAAAAATGGAATGACTTTTTTTTCTTTAGTACAACATTTTTAGCTGAAGCTGTGATCTTTTTTGATTCATAAAAGATACTGGCACTTTGAGAGTCAAGAAAACATACAGCATACAGGCAAAACAAAAGTAATGTCCATGGCTCCTGAAGACATGGGATTCATGAGATTCGAACCACTGTTGTCACCTTACATTTGACAACGTAAGGGATGTCTATTCATGCCTAGACATTCATTCATTCACTCACTCACTCACTCACTCACTCACTCACTCACTCACTCATTCACTCACTCACTCACTCACTCACTCACTCACTCACTCACTCACTCATTCCTTCATTCACTCATTCATTCATTTATTCATTCATTCACTCACTCACTCACTCATTCATTCACTCATTCACTCACTCACTCACTCACTCACTCACTCACTCACTCACTCACTCATTCACTCATTCATTCATTCATTCATTCATTCACTCACTCACTCACTCACTCACTCATTCATTCATTCACTCACTCACTCATTCATTCATTCATTCATTCATTCATTCATTCATTCATTCATTCATTCACTCACTCACTCACTCACTCACTCACTCACTCATTCATTCACTCACTCACTCACTCACTCACTCACTCACTCACTCACTCACTCATTCACTCATTCATTCATTCATTCATTCATTCATTCATTCATTCATTCATTATAAATTCTGTTGCAGCGTTTGACCTTTAAGTCAGGGGTTTCCAAACTTTTCAGCCCATGACCCCTAAAATAACGACAGTGACTCGTGCTCCCCCAAATTCCTCTTAGGTGGTTATAAATATGCAAACGTTGCGCATACAACAACAGGCCTATATATACACAAGCATATTGACAACACAAAAAAGTGCAACAGTCAAACAACCATATCATTTTTATAGTCATTTATTCACTTGTTTAATTTAATATTAACTTAAAGAGACTGGTGGACACAATGTTTTTAGCGCAAAGTCTATTCTTGGTTTAATTTTGCAGACCACCACTCAGAGATCATCCTCAATATTCAGTTGTGACCTGTGTTTATTTTTAATATATTTGATTGACATAAAGGTGTCAGAAAGTTTACCTGGTGCTTTAAAGTCAATCTGCTGCAGCTGACGCTATTGCTGTGTTATTAATCTAACGTAAACACACCGATCCTATAAAAGAAATCATTTAAAGGCTAATGGCTCTTTTATTTGCATGTTGTTGTTTTTTTTTTACTAATGAACCTACTATTTCTATCCTCTGTGGATTATGGATAAAATTTGATAATTCTAATGGTTTAATAAAATTTATTAGACTTTTTAAAATCACCAAGCAACCACCTGTCATTGTCCCGCGACCCCCCAGGGGCTCCCGACACCCACTTTGGGAACCTATGCTCTAAGTTTCACTTTAGCCATTTATTTCAGCAGTTTATTAGCCACGTGTTTATGATGAGTGCCATTTTCTGGATGATGGAAATCATTTGACTGTTGACTGTAACAGATAGCTAAACTACTAAATGTGACATGGAAGAAAATATACCTTCATGTCTGTTTATGAAAGGATTAGTTCACCCAAAAATTAAACTTCTGTTATTTCATTCCAATCGGCCGAGAACTGTGCTCTTATTTGCAACACAAAATACGATATTTTAGATTAAATCAGAAAGCTCTCTGACTATTAATATACAGCAATAGTCCTGAGACATTCAACGTCCAGACAAAAGCCCCAAACATTGTCAAAACATCCCATATGACTTCAGTGTCTTCTGTTCCATGACACGTCAGGGTGTGCGTTTACTAGGGTCAGTACAGCTATTTACCATTAGATTCAGCAATGCAACATATTAAGCACAAACATATTAAGCATATTAATCATAGCATAAGCATGTTAAGCATATTAATCATTGCAAATGTGCAACCTGATCTTATATGCAAGATTTTGGCAAACAGACGTTTTTTGGCATACAAAAGTATTCTTGGAGATTTGTATGATTGCAGTTGAACCACTGAATGACATGGAATGTTTTGGTAATTCATTTGTTTCCTTTTCTGGACTTTGAGTGTCTTTTTGGCCACTGATATATATGGTGGGTCAGAGAGCACTTAGAATTGAAATATCTTAATTTGTGTTCTGAAGATGATCGAAGCTCTCAGGAGTTTGGAATGACATGAAGGTTAGTATTTAAAAACAGAATTATTTTGGGGTAAACAAATCCTTTAATTGCCTTTTTAAAAAATATAAATTCTTAACTTTTCATTTGTAATGTGAGCATGATTTATTTTGTTCCCAGTATTGCTATACAAATAAGCAACAAATTAATAAGACATGTCCACGGTTTAACTAAAATAATTGCACAAAATTGAACATAAATTATTGTTCTTTTTTATAAATGACTAAAAATTTAGCTATAATCAGTTTGAAGATGCAAAGCCAATGAAGATCCCATCGACAGGAGATCAATATATATATATATCTCCACACTGCATTGTCTATGTTTATCATGTTTGGCCTTTGACAAACTGCATCCTTTATTGATTTGATGCGAGACTCATCATTATCTTGATATATACATGATAGTTGCATTTACAGTTCTTCTCAGTCGCTTTGGTGCATTTCTGACAACACTATTTGCATTTGCATAACAGTTAATGCATTTCTCAAAACAATAAGTACAAACTACAAAACATAGTTAATAACCTGCAAAAGCGTGTCACTTGCTCAAAATGGATAGCTCATTCCTCAAAAGCAAGTATTCATGTCAATGAAAGTGTCAGTGCCATCAGGATGAAAAGTCCTGACACCATTCCTTATGAACAAGATAGTCAAATGGCTTTGTCATGTTTTCATTATGACAGTTTACTCTGTACATTTTTTCCAATGCAAAAAAGTCAGATTTTGGTGACATTTCAGCATCCTGAAAATGCTCAAGACAGGACTATATACTATTTGTACAGCCATTTGAAAACTACAGTAAAGTTAGACACTGCATTTAGTGAGGGATCTGAGTACAAGACACTGAATATGTGTGTTTCATGTTTTTACTGCTCGTTGCAATGATTGATTCACAGAATTGTGCGAAAAAATAAACACACCCTTATTTACAACAAACATAAACTTCCTTTGGGTAGAGCTGTCCACAACTGTATACAATATTGCAGTACATATTGGAACTGAACCTACAACATACACAGGTCTTTAAAGCATTCAAGAAATTGTTCAATTTAGAAGACTTTTTCAGGGGAAAAAAAAGATTTAAAGAGTTTTATAAAATTTACTTGACAGATTTTGACAACTAGTTCAACATTTTTGTATCAAGTAAAGAAATGAGGACTAGTAGTTTTATATGGAATGACTATTCAGCATTCACAAGTTTAGTTAATTTTGACTGGCAAGACATGAGCAAATGATAATGTTATAAAACAGCAGAGAGTCGTATGAAAGCAACTGATGCATGTCCAAAAGCATTTGCAATTTGTTGGAAAGAAATGAGAAACTGCTACTCTGATGTGCACAAATGACTAATTGTTTTGAGAAGTGTTGTGCAAATGTAAATAGTGTTGTGAGAAATGCACCAAAGCCACTGAGAAAAACTGTAACATCTGCCCTAAGTTCACAAAATCACTTTTGTTTTAATGTAATGTAATTTAATTTAATGCGGACACCATGAATGGGCTGTCTTTGACCCATATTTAGAAAATACTTGACTTTTTTTATTTTTGGATAGACTATCTGATTAACATAACAATTATGGAAATCATTGAAAAGACAAAAAACAAACAAAAACAAAAAAAAAAACAACATAGTCCCATAGTGATCGAGGCTAGATGTGATTATTTACAATCTTATGACTTGCCGGTCTTCATATTTGCTCTTTGGTGCCCTAGATTCTCAAAGCAGAAGCAACTCACTAAACACTGTTTTTGATGAAACAAACAGATGAGAGAAATGCACCAACGATTGACCTCACTACTAGCCTCAAGGCCAGGCTAATATTCCAGTGCTAGGTTAACTGTTCTCTATTTAACAGGGGTCAGAGGTCACAAGTCAGGGCTATATCACCTGACATCTGCTCCATAATTACTTTTTTAATGTCTTTTTAAAGTTTTAAAAAATCCATCCCAGTGAAAGGAATATACTTTACTTCACCGTTGTACTGTTCTACAGAATGGCTTTCAATTGCAGTGCATTCCAGCTAGATTTGCTGGGATTTGTCCATGCATTGGGCAATGTGTCTCATGATACTGGAGTAAGAGGATAAGTCCTGAGGACGCAGTGACAAGCACCTTACGCACAAAAAGCTTGTATAACAGTAGATTGTACGTAAAATATTTTTTTCATTGCTTGAATAACAAAGCTGTTCTTTGTTAGTAATGACCCATATTTGTGTACTTCCTCTCAGAAATGCCTCCAGTGTTGAAAATACACAGATTATTAGCTTTTATTGCACAGGAAATATGTTTAGCCTGTACTTAAAATGTATAATATAATATAATATAATATAATATAATATAATATAATATAATATCAGGTACACCTGACTAGTACCCGGTTGGATCCCTTTTGCCTTCAGAACTGCCTTAATCCTTCGTGGCATAGATTCAACATGGTACTGGAAATATTCCTCTGAGATTTTGGTCCATATTGACATGATAGCATCACACCGTTGCTGCAGATTTGTCGGATGCACATTCATGATGCGAATCTCTCGTTCCACCACATCCCAAAGGTGCTCTATTGGATTGAGGTTTGCCGACTGTGGAGGCCATTTGAGTACAGTGAACACATTGTAATGTTCAAAAAACCAGTCTGAAATGATTCGCGCTTTATGACACGGTGCGTTATCCTGCTGGAAGTAGCTATCAGAAGATGGGTACACTGTGGTCATCAAGGGATGGACATAGTCAGCAACAATACTCAAGTAGGCTGTGGTGTTGACACGATGCTCAGTTGGTATTTATGGGCCCAAAGTGTGCCAAGAAAATATCCCCCACACCATTACACCACCACCACCAGCCTGAACCATTGATGCAAGGCAGGATGGATCCATGATTTCATGTTGTTGATGCCAAACTCTGACCCTACCATCTGAATATCACAGCATAAATCGAGACTCATAAGACCAGGCAATCTTTTTGCAATCTTCGATTGTCCAATTTTGGTGAGCCTGTGCGAATTGTAACCTTAGTTTCCTGTTCGTAGCTGACAGGAGTGATACCCAGTGTGGTCTTCTGCTGCTGTAGCCCATCCACCTCAAGGTTGGACTTGTTGTGTGTTCAGAGATGCTCTTTCGCATACCTCTGTTGTAACAAGTGGTTATTTAAGTTACTGTTGCCTTTCTATCAGCTCGAACCAGTCTAGCCATTCTACTCTGACCTCTAGCCTCAACAAGGCATTTGTGCCCATAGAACTGCCGCTCACTGGATATTTTCTCTTTTTCGGACTATTCTTTGTAAATCCTAGAGATGGTTGTGCGTGAAAATCCCAGTAGATCAACAGTTTCTGAAATACTCAGACCAGCCAGTCTGGTACCAACAACCATGCCACGTTCAAAATCACTTAAATCACCTTTCTTCCCCATTCTGATGCTCGGTTTGAACTGCAGCAGATCGTCTACACCATGTTTACATGCCAAAATGTACGGTGGTTGGAAAGTGCAAAATTTTTTAAAAATAACATTGTTTTTCCTATGTAATTGTGTCTTATAATAGGTAAAAAAAAATGTCAAAATGTAAATTTGTCTCGAGCTTTGTAAAAGTGTTTCACACTTTGTAATATTGTTTTGCACTTCCTGCCCACCGTAATAATGCACTGAGTTGCTGCCATGTGATTGGTTGATTAATTTGCGTCAACAAGCAGGTGGAGAGTTGTACCTAATAAAAAGGCCGATGAGTGTATAATATAATATAATATAATATAATATAATATAATATAATATAATATAATATAATATAATATAATATAATATAATGTTTTTAGTAGGCTGTTGTTGTTCCTAACGTTTTAATTGTGAGCTCTGGGCTTCACACACTTTAATCAGCATTTTATACATGTGTCTGCTGCTAACTGACTGTTAATTAAGGCTGCTTCCGAATCTGAACTGGATGTTGGTTTCAGAAAGAGAGAGAGAGAACAACGAGCATGACTGAGCATGTGCAGCTTCTTTACATATAGCCTATTGATATGAACGTCCTGCTGGCACATAAACACATATGGGGCAAACGGGCACACACACACAGGAGGCTCACGCTCAGTGTGATTGTGAAGAGCTTTAGCACAGGGCTGTTGGGTTGCATGTGGGATGTTTGAGTTTGCTTAACTGAGCATCACTCCTCATGCGTACTGGAATCGGCACATGGTTACTGGCATTGACAAACTCATCACACACACTCATGTCGGGCGCAGTTGACAGCTCAGCTCTAGGTTGCGGACAGAGAAAGGCACAGGAAGATCTTGTTATATAGTAATGCTATTTCTGACATATAGGCAAACTCTATTTACGCACGAACTCTGAGCTCCTCTTCCCGCGCGCGATGAACGCGTCGCGCTCGCTCAGCATGGGGATCCCCACTCAAATGGCCAACAGCACCGCGGTCAGTGACTCTCTCGCCCCGTGGAATTACAGCGCAGTGAGCGCGCACAAACTGATGGAGCTGCCGGCACGAGCCACTACGGTAAGAGGATGGAGTTTGACATTGTGTTTAGTGTTGGAGTGCGCGCGGATCCCGAGTCGTCTGTGAGGATAAATAGCGTACGTGTGACTCTATAACAGTTATATTAAAACAGTTGAACTTAAAACTAAAAATATTGGGAAAACTAAGGCGAAGAGCGCGTGCGTAACCGGAGCAAGTATTTGAGGAACAAGCGCATCCGTGCAGGGGTGCGAATTATGCGGGAGTTGACTCTCTCCAACGAGACTGTCAAAAGTACATGCAAGAATTGTTTTATGAGTGCTTTTGTATGTTTAACTAGCTACAAAGTTACAAGTGGAGCTGGAAGTTGCGTTCTCCTGATGTGGTGACCATAGTAACAGTGCGGATGGGTATCGGATGATACAGTACATCGACGATCAGCATTGGAATGATTATTCATTTATACATTTACTTGTTTTAATTACAGGATTTAGTAACCATACGTGTTTAGAAAGGATGGTGGATAGCTGACTAGCTTATTTTTGATTCGTTTACTGTGACGGGGCGCCAAATAATTTGGGAAGCAGCAAATCAGATCGCTGCAGGACAGATTACTGACATGTTCATTTTCGGCGTGTGGACACGCAGCAGGGACCCTTCATGTCAATTAAATGTGCGCGGTTCTCAGTCACACCTCATTGTTATTGCTTCTGGACTCTGGGGAATGTTGGATGTGTGTGGCACGGTTATCCATATGTGATCCACAATCGTAAGTTTAGTGAACCATTGAAACGTAACGAATTTCACGTGCTTAAACATGTGATATAGGATGTGAATGTCAAAAGCTTAAAGCAAAAAAAAAAAATGGAATTAAAGTACCTTTACTTTTACAGAGTTTTTCGTTTTTATTAAAATTGAGTTATTTAGATTTTTTAAAATGTTATTTTTGCACTAAGAAAATGTGGATCTTTGAAGAATTGTTCATTGAAAGGTTCTTTGAAGAACCAAAAAATGCTGTGTAATCCTGTGAAAAATAAATAAATTATTTTTTAAAGCGCATTCAGACTTAAATCACTTAAATTTGCTCAAAATGTACTCACCTATGGGTCATTTAAGATGTTGCTGATTTTATTGTTATTATTATTATTATTATTGCTTCAGTACAATATTAAAGAACATTTTTAGCTCACACTGTGAAGCTTGGATATTTATAAAATGGAGGTCAACAGCTTCTGGCACTTTGAGAGGCAAAACATTTACAGGCAACACAAAATTAATACCTGGTTCTAGAAAGACTCGGGAGGCAGATACACATGTTACATATTTTCTTGTATGTGTGAAAATGATCGTAAAAATGGAAGCTCAATGCAAGTGTGAAGGGCAAATCAATCTGTTGCCTATTGACAAATGAATATCAAATGTTGGAAAAAGTTAATCTTGCCTATATTTACTTACTATTATCATTTTGATGAACAATACACACAGACATGCATATAATCTCTCTCCCTCTCACAAGTAAGTTTGCCCTCACTAAGAATATGTCTTTATGTGACAGGAAGTTTGCTCTGCTGACTGCCATGGTTGTGTTCAGGTGTGTTTGCTATGAGTTTTTGCTAAGCTGTGAGTTGAAGATAATACTGCTATAAATAATGATCTTTTTTTTGCACAGAGTGAACATTTTACTTCGTAAGACCTCAATGTATCATCAAGAACCACATGTATTAATTTTGTTTTGCCTATATGTGTTTTTTTGACTCTCAAAAGCATGTTATGAATCATCAAGGACCATGTATGTGTTTCAGCTAAACAGCTCCTTTAATATTCTACTGATAAAAAACGATATATTTGTATTGCATGCACTTGATTAAATTAACAGATAATTAATATTTTGAATGAACTATCCCTTTAAATGTTTATAACTAGTTAGAACATTAGTTCAAAATTACAATAGTTTTGGCAAAGTAGGACAATTCCATGTTTTATGTCTTCTCCACAGACCCCCTGTAGAACCTGGCTTAGAGTGTTGAATATTTTATGACAGCACATATTCAGCTACAGCAATACCTCAAATCAAAGTATTGCAAGAACTATTGCATTGATCTTTACCATGTGAGTGGAGCAGTCAAGCTGTGATGTGCAATATAAAGCCATCCATTCAGCCTTTATGAGTTATATTCATTTGCATAGTCTGCAGTCAGGATAGACTAAATAATTTGTATTTTGACTTTTTTCATTCAGAGTTTTTCCTGTAATACCCACATGTATTCACTTTTAAAATACTTATTTTTTATTTTTAGGAATAATAGAAGTGGTGCTTTTCTAGTTATAAAATGGAGTTAACTTGTTAACAAAGGTTTGGCATCGGGACCATGCCTCCTTAAACAATCAGCTACTCCCTAAAACTTATTTGAGGCAGACCAGCCTCTAGCACTGTTCGTCTCATTCTATTAAACTCACCCTCCCTCCCTCTATTTCCTTGCTTCCCATTAACAATCCTTATAACCCTCTCTTCTCTCCTAGGTTGAATCAGGGGCTCAAATCACTCTACCAAAATATTATAGAGACGGTATCCCCACTCTGAGTCTCTGGGCATCAACGTAGGATGCCCGATCAACCTACCTATCTGTTCACTGTTTATTCTCTTACTTCCATTCCCCTTCATCCCACTGTTCCCTTATCATCCCTTTCATTGCTACATCCCTACAAAAACGTCAAGCTCAAAATGTGGCATGGTCCATGCTGGTGAAATGCATGTATAAGGCTGTTCTGGGGTGCGTTTTCCAAACAATGACATAACTTGTGGCTGAACTATCATAGTACGATGCGTTGTTTGGGAAAAGAACGACGTAGTGATGAGTGTTTCCCAAAACCGCAGTTGCTTTGTAGCAGATCCATCTCTGAACCACGTTAGTTATAATGTAAAAAGTCCATAATGTTGCTTTAAACGGGGTGGAGTAACAACTTCTTTAGAGAAAATCCCATACCTTTTTTTTTGTGGAAATTATATTGTTTTGCACACACACACACACACACACACACACACACACACACACACACACACACACACACACAAAAAATCCAATATTAGTTTTGATAAAAACATGCACTCGTTTTCCATATTAATTTAAATATATGTAAATGGCCCATATAGGGGCCTATGTTTCCTTTACAAATATTATTGAGAACATTACATATTCTATAATAAAACACGAAACCCTTAGCTAACACGTATTCTAATCTCATGTATAAATCATATAAATCGTTAGGCCAGAGGTTGTAATTTACAGTAGGCCATTTATTTAGAAAAGAAAAACAATCCTACTTAATAATAACAATTATTATTATTAATAATTTATTATTATTATTATTATTATTATTATTATTATTATTATTATTATTATTATTATTATTATTATTATTATTATTTTCCCAGAGATGGGTTGCGGCTGGAAAGGCATCCGCTGTGTAAAACGTGCTGGATAAGTTGGCGGTTCATTCCGCTGTGGCGAGCCTGGATTAATAAAAAGGGACTAAGCCGAAAAGAAAATGAATGAATTTATTATCATTATTATTATTATTATTATTATTATTATTATTATTATTAAGTAGGATATTATTTATTTATTTATGTATTTATTATTTTTATTTATTTATTTGTTTATTAAAGTCTTCTTTTACTATTTGACACATTTAAACCACTGCATACATGTTCTAACCAACAGGCCCATGTCATTTACAGTAGGCTACAGATACATTTCTTAATAAATAACCTACTATAAATTAAAATTATGAATGTATTCTATATATTTTTGTTTTCACAAGCTTTGGATTCCACTTTTCCACAAATTCCACTTTTAAATAGTAGGTCACCTATAGCTTTCATCATGAGCCACGGCTACGTTCAAAGTGGCATAAATGTTTTCAAAGTGCACTGCGAAGGGAACGCAGTTGTCAATATATCGATCGCTAAAACGGAACAGTGAAAAATACTTTGAAAGCAAATTGCAAACGTGTTTACATAACTAAATTATGTGGTTTATGAGTTTTTTCTTCATGGAAAAAAAAAAAAAATGTGCCCACAAGGTCAGAATTTACTGGTATTTCTGCACAGGAGGAAAAAAATTTTGTCCCCACAAAGTCAGAAATACAAGACAAACATACACCCCACCGGTTTTACAATTGCAATTACCCAGGAAATTATCAAAATTTAGCAGACCTGTCAAAACAGACTGAGAAAGAATCACACAAATGTCAGATGTGAAAGCATCATGTGTGTTACGGAAGCAGACGGACAAACAAGGGGAGTGAGTATAAACAATGTTTATTCCAACAGTAGAGTATTAATGAATATTGATGGAGCGATGAACGGAGTTTAGTGGAACTGATGATCCTCTTTGTCAGGTGGGATGACAAACACTGAAGGATGACCGAATGCACACACCAGAGGATTTGCGGGGAAGACAGACTGACGAGACACACAACGCTGACAGGACACCGGGAACACTGGACAGACTAGAAGGAAACAGAATAAAGTTAAGTATAATTGCTGAGATCGTAGGGGAGTGAAACCTAGGAAGTGGTTCACTCAGAGTCCGCTTCGTAGGAACGAGACCGGACACTGAGTGAAGTGAGGTGTGTGCTTATATAGTGAATGGGAGTGATTGGGTGCAGCTGTGCGTGGTTAATACTCAGGTGAAGGTGCTCGGTGCGTGATGTTGGTGGAAGAGCCTGGCCAATCCGTGACATTACCCCCCTCCCCAGGGCCCGCTCCTGAGGGCCTGAACCTCCGACGTCGTGGTGGTCTACCTCGTCCTCGAGGTGCTGGAAATTCTGGGTGATTGGAGTGGAACTCTTCCATAAGTGCGGGATCTAGTATATCGGATCTGGAGACCCATGACCTCTCTTCTGGACCGTATCCTTCCCAGTCGACGAGGTATTCAAGCTGACCACCACGACGCCGGGATCGTAGGATGTCCTTGACTTGGTAGATGGCCCCTTCTTCTAACATCAGGGGGGGAGGAGGTTCCTCTTCATGGCCAGGCTCTGTGGAGGGAATCAGAGGATCGTGAAAGGGTTTTAGAAGGGACACGTGGAATGTGGGGTGGATTCTGTACTGTGGTGGTAACTGTAATTTGTATGTGACGGGGTTGACCTGTTCCAGAATGGTGAAGGGACCAACAAATCTGGGACTTAATTTTCGGGAGGGCAGTCGCAACCGGATATCTCTGGTGGAGAGCCAGACCTTTTGTCCTGGAGTATAGATGGGGCCTGGAATCCTCCTCTTATCCGATACCTCCTTTGTTCTGCGTACTGCCCTCTGGAGATGATGATGAGCATCGTCCCAGACTCTCTCGCTCTCCCGGAACCAGTAATCCACTGCGGGGACATCAGATGGTGCGCCATCCCAGGGGAAGAGTGGAGGTTGGAACCCTAGGATGCACTGGAATGGCGTGAGTCCGGTGGTAGGTTGCCGCAGGGAATTCTGGGCGTATTCCGCCCAGCCCAGAAACTGGCTCCAGGAGTTTTGGTGACCGTGACAGAAGGTCCGGAGGAACCGCCCCACTTCCTGAATTTTCCTCTCTGTCTGGCCGTTGGTTTGGGGGTGATAGCCAGACGAGAGGCTTACGGTCACACCTAGGAGTCTGAAGAATGCTCTCCATAGTCTGGAGATAAATTGGGGTCCTCGATCCGAGACTATATCTTCTGGTAACCCAAAATTTCGAAAGACGTGGTTGAACAGGTTTTCGGCGGTCTCTAGGGCTGTGGGTATACCTTTCAAAGGAATCAAACGACAGAATTTAGAGAATCGATCTATGATGACTAGAATGCAGGTGTTACCTTCAGACAATGGGAGGTCTGTCATGAAGTCAACTCCTAGGTGTGACCAGGGGCGGTTTGGGATGGGCAAGGGATGGAGTTTACCAGCAGGTAGATGGCGAGGACTCTTTGCCATAGCGCATTCTCTGCAGCCCTGGACGTATCTTCTCACATCCCTCGCCATGTTCGGCCACCAAAAGCGTTGGGATAGCAGCGAGAGGGTGTTGTTGGCCCCAGGATGTCCTGTGCCCAGAGATGTATGGCTGGAATGAATGAGATCTACCCGTTGGTTTTCAGGGATGAAGCGTCGATTGGGGGGACAGCCCGGCGGAGTTCTGGATTCTGGAGTGGCGATTACTGTAGGAGCGGACCATTGGATGGGACAGATAGTGATCTGATCGGGAAGGATCTTGGCCGGTGTCTCAATAATTTCATGCTGGTCGTGAATTCTGGAAAGTGCGTCTGCTCGGATATTCTTTGAACCTGGTCGATATGAGATAGAGAACTGAAATCTGGAGAAGAACAATGACCAACGGGCCTGACGAGGACAGAGTCTTTTAGCATCTTTTAGGTATTGGAGATTTTTATGATCTGTGATCACCTGGAACGAATGTTTGGCCCCCTCCAACCAGTGTCGCCACTCCTCCAGGGCGAGCTTGATGGCCAGAAGTTCTCGATTCCCAATGTCATAGTTCCTTTCCGCCGGGCTGAGCTTCCGGGAGAAATAGGCACATGGATGGAGTAATGAAGGAGTACCGTGGTACTGGGACAGGATGGCTCCCACTCCGGTGGTCGATGCATCCACTTCGACCACAAACGGCAAGTCAGGATCAGGATGAGTCAGCAGTGGGGCTTGAGTGAAGGATTCTTTTAGGTTTTGGAAGGCTGCGGCGGCTTCGGGAGGCCAGGGTAGTGCTTTGGGTTTATTTTTCAACAGGTTGGTGAGCGGAGCGGTGATGAGACTGTAATTCTGGATGAAACGTCGGTAGAAATTAGCAAATCCTAGGAAACGTTGGAGTTCCTTTATGGTTTTTGGTTCGGGCCAGGAGATGACGGAAGTGACCTTCCCCTCGTCCATACGAACCCCTCTTTGATCGATGATGTACCCCAAGAACTGAACAGATGGTGAATGGAAGGAGCATTTTTCAGCCTTGAGGTACAGGCGATGTTTCCTGAGGGTTTTCAGGACCTCCGCAACGTGGTGGCGATGTTCGGCCTCACTCCGGGAGTAAATCAGGATATCATCTATGTATACAATGACGAAGAGATGGAGGAACTCCCGGAGGACTTCGTGGATGAAGTTTTGGAATACGGAGGGGGCGTTAACCAGACCATAGGGCATGACCAGGTACTCGTAGTGTCCAGTAGGGGTCACAAACCCAGTCTTCCACTCGTCCCCCTCACGTATTCTCACCAGGTTATAGGCGCTGCGGAGGTCCAACTTGGTGAAAATTTTGGCGGATCTGAGTTGTTCCAGGGCCGCAGGGACGAGAGGAAGGGGATACCGGAACTTGACTGTCCCTTGATTTAGGGTTCTGTAATCGATACATGGCCGCAGCCCTCCATCCTTCTTAGCCACGAAGAAGAAACTTGAGGCAGCAGGTGACGTGGATGGACGGATATACCCCTGACTCAGAGCCTCATGGATGTACTCCTCCATTGCCTTGGTCTCCGGAAGGGACAACGGGTAGATCCTACCTCTGGGCATAGGAGCATCTGGAAGCAGGTCTATGGCGCAGTCCCATGGCCGATGTGGAGGTAGCTGGGAAGCTCTCTTGGGGCAAAACACATCCTCGTATGAGGAGTAGATCTTCGGGATCTGAATGGATATTTTCTCGACTGGACTTTCGACAGACGTGACGTAGACGGTAAGGGGTCTTCGAATTTGTAAGGGTAGATCAGGAAAACAGCTGGATCGGCATTCTTCTCCCCATCTCTTAATTTCTCCTGTGCCCCAAGAGAGGATGGGATCGTGCTTCACCAGCCACGGGCGCCCTAAGATGATATCCATCGATGCACCCTCCAGAACCAGAAATTGAATCTCCTCTTTGTGGAGCAGTCCTACTTGGAGATTGACGGGTTCACATTTTCGATGGATACGTGCCTGACAATGGATATCTTTGGTTATGGGCTGAATCTGATAGACGTGCGTCGAGGCTTCTGTGTTAAGCTGGAGTCTGCGACAGAGGGCGTGCGAGATGAAATTTCCTGCTGACCCGGAGTCGATGAGGGCTGTGACTGAAACTGAGACAGAAGGGGTAGTTAACTGGACATTAGTGGTGAGAGGATGCATCTTTTCAATAGGAGAACTGAACAAACTCACCACAGAGCGTGCTGGACGAATGGGACAGTCCAGCCTGACATGTCCTTTGGCGCCACAGTACATGCACAGACCCCGGGTCAGCCTCCTCTGTCGCTCGGTGATCGTGAGTCTACCAGATTCGATGATCATGGGTTCTGGTTCTGGAGGGACGGCTGGCTCTGGCGAACGGAGGAGTGCTTGGGATATTGGTGGAGGATCATGCTGGTAGACCCTCAGACGATCGGAACAGCGCAGAGAGTGTTGGATGAACTTCTCCAATCCCATCGTATCGTCGAGGGCGGCCAGCTGTAACCGGAGGCTGGGCTCTAGTCCGAACCGGTAGGTTGTGAGGAGAGATCGCTCATTCCAGCCGCTAGCAGCAGCCAGAGTTCGGAACCTGAGAGCATAATCCTGAGTGGACATGGCTCCCTGTTTGAGATGGTATAGCTGTTCTCCAGCTGCTACTTCAGCATCCGCGCGACCAAAAAACCTCCTTGAAGTACTTTGTGAATGACTGAATGGAATTTGTTACCGGCCCAGACTGTTGCCAGATGGTTTCAGCCCACCGAAGAGCCGACCCAGAGAGGAGGGAGATGATGAAAGCGATTTTGGACCGATCTGTAGGGTATAACTCGGGTTGCATAGTGAATACCAGAGAACATTGCAGGAGAAATCCATTGCACTCCTCCGCCCCGCCAGAGTAGGGCGCTGGTCGAGCCATGGGACTGGATGAGTGGATGGACGGTGAAGAAGTGCTCGGTGCTGGTGGTGCTTCGGGAAGTGGAGCAGATGGTAGTAGCACTCTCTTCAATGAATCCACCAACTCCTGAAGGGGATCGTGAGTGCTCATGCTGTTGGTAGTTTCAGGTCCGGTCTTCTGTTACGGAAGCAGACGGACAAACAAGGGGAGTGAGTATAAACAATGTTTATTCCAACAGTAGAGTATTAATGAATATTGATGGAGCGATGAACGGAGTTTAGTGGAACTGATGATCCTCTTTGTCAGGTGGGATGACAAACACTGAAGGATGACCGAATGCACACACCAGAGGATTTGCGGGGAAGACAGACTGACGAGACACACAACGCTGACAGGACACCGGGAACACTGGACAGACTAGAAGGAAACAGAATAAAGTTAAGTATAATTGCTGAGATCGTAGGGGAGTGAAACCTAGGAAGTGGTTCACTCAGAGTCCGCTTCGTAGGAACGAGACCGGACACTGAGTGAAGTGAGGTGTGTGCTTATATAGTGAATGGGAGTGATTGGGTGCAGCTGTGCGTGGTTAATACTCAGGTGAAGGTGCTCGGTGCGTGATGTTGGTGGAAGAGCCTGGCCAATCCGTGACAATGTGGGGATCTGCACATGGGATTAATTCCTGAGAGAAGTAAGCTATTCCTGGATATTTCCTGTTTGGTGATTAAAATGAGTTCTTGGAGATACAGAAAATGAATTCAGGGGAAGAAATTAAACAAATAAAAAAGTAAACAAACATGCATAATGTAGTGCACCAGAGCATCTTTTGAATTGTAACATTTCATCAGGTGAAAATGATATGGTATTGAAGCAGCATGACAATGATGTGAAATCCTTAAAAGATTTGAAAGCTGTACACCCAAATGTTACTTAGCTATAATTCTTTCTGGAGGGGAAGAAAAAAAACTGTTTGCTGATGCTTTGCTGACAGTGAGGCTGTTTGGAATTCAGATCAGATAATGTATAACCTTTTCTCTGTAATAATTCATTTATTTACAGTCTAATTGCAAAGATTGATAGTGATTCGCACAAATGTTATGTTATAAACAGAGGGTGTCCCTGTTCCTCTGATAAATCAAGACTTTATTTAATAATGTCTTAGCTTCAACTCAGAGATTGCGTTAATGTGCTGATGTGATGTGAGTACAGAGTTTAACTCCTATATCTTCCATTTGGCCTAATTCCATATTATTCAGTTCATGATTTCTCTGCAGTCTTCGCGCATTTAACTAGTTATTTTCATTCAAATGATGATCACTAGAATTAATTCATTGTGTCATTGCACGTTGTTAATCCTGCTTCTGTGGACTGGTGTTCTCTGTATAGTTGTTTTCACCTTTTGATTGCAAACAATAGACAGATTTGAGTTTTTGCAGCAGTGTGTATGAACCTGTGGGATAAAGTAATGCAAATGTGGGTTCAAGAATGTAATTGAAGGTGAAAAGTCATGGTTGTACAGGGAGTAAGGAGAGCTGGATGTGTGAAACTCTGCTATATAAATGTGTAATGGTCAGTTGAGGCTGTGTTTGCCCACAGCTAATATCTGACCTTCTACATGAGTTTATATGATGATTGGTTTGGTTGCGTAAATGCTGCACATGTGGTCTCAAAAAGTAAGATCAGCAACTTTTTGTTATTGCTATCTGCATCAGTCTACATTTTTGCGAAATGGAATATACATAGCTCTGGGTATCTTTTGCTACACATTTAAGATGACAAATCCACTAGAGTGTGCTGTCTACATGTTTTGTAAATGAAATACTGTACGTTACTATGCTACATTTTTGTTATGCATGGCATTCTTGTACACATCCAAAAAAAGGCGGTAATTGTCGGGCAGATCACCTAGTGAACCACTGACCTAATGCCTTCCCAAACCCAACCAATATACTTTTTAAAATCAGATGTAAGAGAAAATGAACTGTGACTACTTTATTTTTACCTTGATTTTACATTACTTTTATCTCTGTTGTGGAACGCAAACCTAAAGCTCTGCATCACAAGTATAACAGTGTACAAAGTGAATGACCGAGCAAACTTCTACCTTAAAAAAGTTGTCCATATATAGATAAATAGGTAAATAACCCTTTAACTGTCTGCTCTACTGAATGGTTGATCGTATTTTGACTGTTTTAAATAATGACTGTTTAAGTCAGCACACACAGCATTGTTGGCTTACAAAAAATCTATCAAATATAATCCTGTTGCACTACTACACTTCATTTTGGTTTTATTGTAAAAAAACAAACTAGAAAACTTGTAAATGAGAATCTGAAATATTTTTTGGCATACTTCAAAATATAAAGATGATTTAGTATTCAAAGTGTTTTATTTTGATTATGTTTTGAAATAAATTGGATTTTTCATAGCATATGTATTCATTCTGGTACTTTTACTATAAACCAACATATCAACCATTTGGTGATATTTTAGAAATTGTGGGATGTGTTGAAAAAAAAATCCATTGAGTGCGTTAACTAGCAACATTAGGAGTTAAGTAGTGCAATCCACTTTTTTTTCTTGGTGGGGCAGTTAAAGGGATAGATAAATAAGTGAAGTGTATGTATCAATTACATATAAAAGACATTTTTAAGTTGTTTTTTTGCTAATTATTTGGTGTAGTGCAAAGAACTGCAGAAAAAATATTTTTATTTGTAAAAAATATCTCCATGTAAATATCATTAGAGTGAAAAGGAACAAAAGTTGTTGGTATCAGACTGCCTCGTAATGTTCAGTTTATCTTGAAACTGCAGTCAAATCTATGTCTAAGTATGTTTTTGTGGTTTCACAAAAATGCAAGCTGAAGCATGTATTTCCAATGAGCCGGTGTTGCCAAATCTTGTAAAAAAAATGATTGATTTTACATTTGTAACTCTTTTTAAAAGGTTAATTCACCCAAAAATGAAACTTTGTCAAAAATGACTCATTCCAAACCCCCGAAACATTTCATTCATATTCAGAACACATTTTGGCCGAAATCCAAGAGCTCAGTGACTCCCCGTAAACGGTAATGGCCCGACTTATTCAAAGTCCAGAAAGATACTAAAAGAGTCCATTTCACTATCATGCCGAACTGTTCTAAGAAAAGACAGGAACGGTTCCAGTTATGTTTTCACATGAGTCTGGTATGGCACAGCCCGATTACTAGGCCCACACAGAATCTGCGCGCGCAGATTTTCAGCAGATTTTAGCCCATAATTAATTCTGTTTATTTATTTGGGTAAATGTGTGTAAATCTATATTTATTCAGTTTTTTATTAATTCCAGTAAAAATATTGACTAATATGAAAATGTTCATCTGATTTATGAACAATGCAGTGTGTACAGTAATATTTTCTGTCTTTTAGTAGAAATATATGAGAGACTTGCTTTGTTTACCAAATAAAGTGAATCTAATTGTATTTGCATTTTAAACATTAAATAAAAGTTAAAAAGGTATTATTTTTTATATTTTACATATTAAGGTTTTAGTTATGATAGTCCCTAAATAATTTTGCAGAAATCCGCAGATTTTTAACAAAATTCTCGGCAGAAATAGCAAAAAACGTCTGCAGATTCCGTCTGGCCTTACCGATTACACACCGTTCTTGGCACTGAAATTCTTTGACTGGACCCGATTGGAATGAATTGGAACTGTTGTCCAATCACCCTGCAGTCCAAGACCTGAGCTGAGCAGAGCTGAGACTGGTCAGTACCTGGATGGGAGACCACATAGGAAAACAAGGTTGCCGTTAGAAGTGGTGTTAGTGTGGCCAGCAGGGAGTGCTCAATCTGTGGTCTGTGTGAGTCTTAATGCCCCAGTATAGTGAAGGGTACACTATACTGTCAGTGTGTGTCTTCTTTCAGATGAGACGTTAAACCGAGGTCCTGACTCTCTGTGGTCATTAAAAATCCCATGGCACTTCTCGTAAAAGAGTAGGGGTGTAACACTTGGTGTCCTGGTCAAATTCCCTCCATCGGCCCTTACCCATCATAGCCTACCAAACATCCCCATCCACCATATCACTGTCTTTTCACTCCACCTATAGCTGCTGTGTGGTGAGCGCACTGGTGCCATTGTCCGTTGGCTGCTGTCGCATCATCCAAGTGGGTGTATGGCCATCCATGACAAATGAGCTATATAAATACACATTACTTACATACTTACTAAGTAAACAGATCTGTTTTACCCAGTAGTAAAAAAGTGGTTCTTCAATGGTTCTATAAGAATATTATAAAGCAAAGAGAATACTTTTGTATGCACATAAAACAAAAAAATTTACAAAACAAATTTATTTAACAGCTTCTTCTCATCAGTGATGAGGATGATCATGATGAGAGAGCTCTCAGAGTTTATCTGCTGTAAAATGATGATTTATCAATAAATATTAGTTTACTGTGAAATCTGGGTGCTGCTTTATAATACGTTTTCTGGTAAATTCATATGGCCAGGCAATAAGGAAGTGCTGCATATTGGAAGAATATCATATCAGATTTTAGCCTAGCTTTGCATTTTGTTGGAAAGCAAGACTGCAACATGATTTATTACTGTACAATTTTAATGTTTTTTTTTCTTATTATTTATTTTTTGGTAGACTTTCTGCTCTCAGGGTTATTTAGCTGGCAGGCTTTAAAGAAGAAAGTTGTAAAGTTCAATTGAGTTTTGTTTCTGAATAATCAGACTGAGTCCAAGGTTTGTTTGCGATTTGTTCGGTGTGTGTTTAAATTGATTTCTGGCCTGTCAAAGGTATAGCAGAGAGCAAACAGGTTTCTGTAATACAAAATAGCTCACAGAATGGCAACAACTAGACACTGGTCTGTGCTCTGTCTATAGAGCAAGTGAGGAATAAAGCAGGCATAATACAGGGGAAGTGGACTGTTTTTGTTCATTTTTGTGAATATTTTTAACACTATTGTGGGAAAAAAATAAGACTTGCTGCATCATTGAATGATTTGATCATTGTTTTTATTTTAAAATATTTATAAATCTTTAAATAATATTTTTTGTAAAAAAAAAAAATAGTTTAAAACAATTAACTCCATGATTAAAACCATGGGGTATCCATATTTTACCCATATTTGTGGTAAAACAATTCAGCCCATTTTACAACCCATTGGATATATATAATTTCTGGTTCTTACAGAAATATTAGCCTTGACACTACACTGAAAAAAAATAAGTTTACTGTTCATTCACACTATTTTTATAAAATGATAGAAGATTTATTTTTTGGTAACACTTTATTTTGATGGTCCAGTTGAGTATTAGTAGACTGTCTGCTTAATATCTGTTTATACTGCTTCTTCAACAGACATAACCCTAACCCCAACCTAACAGTCTACTTATAATCTAATGAGAAATAGTTGCAATGTAACTTAAATTCAACAAACGGACCGTCAAAATAAAGTGTGACCAATTTTTTTTCTTAATTGTTCTGTTTAATGCACTTAAATTTGTAAAAACTAAAAAGCTAACTTAATTCCTTTATGCTGTCCCAACACAAGTTGAATACAGTTCAATCATTAGCTATTAAAGTTATCTTAACAGATTATACAGCTACAATCATTCACAAACTAAAGAGTTTTTCTTGTAGTGCTTTACTAATTTTGTAAATAACTTTTCTACTAGCATGGTAATGTACATATACCCATTATTGAAATTCCTTAAAAATTTTAACTATAAAGATGACATTTATTGAAAAGTGTTCAGAAATCGATCTGAATATTTTTTATTTCCACTGTAAATATTATGTATACAGTCTAAGAAAAATCATGAGGTATGGGGTTTATACATAATACCTTTATTTGGCTTAAAACAACCCAGTGTTTTTTAAAGTATTTTTGTTACTACAGAAAAAATTCCTTGACTCTATATAAACACCAATTTGACATTAAATGTTCAAGCTATTGTATTTGAACATTAACATACTTCTGGCATGTATATTTTACACACTAAAGGGACTGAAGCAGAACATCTGTTCAATCTACAGTGACTTTGCTGTGTCCTTCAAGGCTTTCAGACATTAGTATTCTTTTTACATTTCATTCTGACAATACACATTGTAGGTGGTCTTTCTTTATGTTTACTTATGTTTCTTGTCTGATTGTGGTAAGTTATAGTTACATAACTTGAAGCTACATGTAGGATCATTAATGAACTACAAATGTTTTGTGTTGGAAATGAACAATTAAAGGATCTCTCAAAGGTCATCAAACTTCAAACTGCGCTGAAAAAAATGCTTTTTCTACAGTACATATAGTTATACATACAGTATACAGCACATCTAGTCTAAATATCTGACATAGATATTTAGAAATATTAAGTCAAATAAATAATAAGTCAAAATTAAGTCAAGCCAATAAAGTAAAATCATCTTGTTTTCAATTTGAAATAAGGTTACTTTACTTTCCCCACTGGCAGATAATTTAGCTTGTTTTAGAGAAACACTCACTTAATATCGACTTATTATTTCTGAAAACAATATTTTTTACTCTTTTAAAATATGATTTAAGAATATTTAGATATTTGGACTAGAAACAACACAAAAGCATTTTATTTCTTGTTGCATTGTGATGACAGGAATTAGGGGCCAACATACAGTTTGCTTTTATCTTTGCTACACACAATTGTTTATTCTTGTTTATGTAGCTGCTTTTATCTGTAGTAGAAGGTACATATTTTATCGTCATGTGTGTTCTTTAGGAATCAAACTCCAATAACCTTGAGGTTTCAAGCATTATACTCTTACAGCTTTAGCCATTAAACCACACAGTCCTTCTCCATTGACATTGAACAATGAGAAGGATGTGTTGTGTGAAGTCTTGATCGATTTTCCTTCAAGTGCGTGTGTCATGTCAGGCAGACTCTGAGCCATTCAGCTGAAATTCAGGATCACTTTAAAAAGACAAGCTTGTGCCTCCACCAACATTCATGCGAAACTCTTGTAAAAAAAAATGTACACTACCCGACAAAAAAAGTTTTTGGAGCAACAAATAGTAACTTGACTTCAAGTTGATCATTTGGTATCAGAAGTGGCTAATATGAAAGGCAAAGGCCTCTAGATTATGCTTATTTAACCAAAATAAATATGATCATGTCTTGATTTTTAATTATTTAATTAGGACAGTAAGGTCTGACTTTGCTAAGACAAAAATAATTTAACAAAAATAATGTATAGTATAGAATATAAAGTCATATAAAAGTGGAAAAAGAATTAATCTTGTGTATGACTCCCATGAGCTTGGAGGACTGCATCCATACATCTCTGCAGTGACTCAAATAACCTAATAATAAAGTCATCTGGAACAGCAAAGAAAGCATTCCTGCAGGGCTCCCAGAGTTTATCAAGATTATTTGGATTCATCTTTAATGCCTCCTCCTTCATCTTACCCCAGACATGCTCAATAATGTTTATGTCTGGTGACTGGGCTGGCCAATCCTTGAGCACCTTGACCTTCTTTGCTTTTAGGAACTTTGATGTGGAGGCTGAAGTATGAGATGGAGCGCTATCTTGCTGAAGAATTTGCCCTCTCCTGTGGTTTGTAATGTAATGGGCTGCACAAATGTCTTGATACCTCCGGCTGTTGATGTTGCCATCCACCCTGCAGATCTCTCGCTCGCCCCCATACTGAATGTAACCCCAAATCATGATTTTTCCTTCACCAAACTTGACTGATTTCAGTGAGTATCTTGGGTCTATGCGGGTTCCAATAGGTCTTCTGCAGTATTTGTGATGATTGGGATGCAGTGCAACAAATGATTCATTGAAAAATCTACCTTCTGTCACTTTCCCAAAATAATCAACTAAAAGTCAAGTTATTATTTGTTGCTCTTACAACTGGGATGGACGACAAGACTTTTGTCAGGTAGTATACTTATACGTAACATTTACTGCAGATTGCAGAGGTAACGAACACTAGAGGCATTAAAGCACTAATTAATTTATCACAATGTGTGGCTCATTCCACAAATGATGATTAAATGGGCTGATTATTAATTAACGAAGATGCACTTTCACACTGTTGTTTTCATAATACTTATACAAAACAATTTTAATGGCTGCATCACACATGTATTCCCCCCCCCCAACATTTGTACTCTAGTAAACTTTCTCGATAACTCACCATACAGTGTTTCACCAAAAGAACTCAAAGCCAAGTGTAAGCCAGGTTAAATGGCATGGCTGCTTGAGCAAATTTATTTTTATCACAACTGTTTTATATACTTTTTATCTTACAATTGACTTTTATCCTCAGGTGAATTGAATTGTTTTTTTTTTTTTAAATAGGCTCATTTGACCACTCCACTAGACTATTTTTTAATTCATTTTTATTTTTCAGCTAAAACTCAATCTCTATCAATATAACTAAATGACCAAATTTATTAGTGATATCTTTAGTTACAACATAAAGATACAGATACTCTTTTTGGGGCTTAAATGTGACCCTGTACAGCAAAACCATTCTCATGTTGCAAGGATTTATTTGTGGGAAAAGTAAAAAACTACATTGTACTATATGAGTCAAATGTATTGATTTTTATTTTATGACATCGCAAGTAAAGTTTCTCAGCTCGAATTCAAGTTTACATTGCCTCAAGAAAGTGAAGTAAACATACCACTGCTCTTTGCTGAAAGGTCTCAGCTTTTTTTTTGGACAGGTGTAGTAGATAATCTCCAAAAAGAAGTTTTTTTTTGTTAAAGCAGTGGATCAATCGTCCTTTATCGGCGTTTCTGCTTGAGAAGTTTGTGGCCGTTAGTCTCCAGAGATGTTTTTCTCTGATCAGAAAGCTGTCAGCTGACAGATTTGGAATTGATTGTGTGCTTTTCTCTTATCCAGACTGCTTCTATTAGCCGCAAGCCATGATAATAAGTGGAGCGGCACAAGCAAACAAATTCATGCAATCTGTTGCTCTCAGTCTTGCCAGGTTTATTTTTTACACTTTTAAATAATGTGTACATATATGAACGGTATGGGTCAAAGTTACACTGTAAAAAAAAGTTATTTAAAAAGTAAGTTGGCCCTAAACTTAGATGCAGCCGCAGCCATAAAAGCAACAAGTTAACTATACTTTAATGGAGTAAACTCATTGGAACCTGGAAGTGTTAAGTTGACTTATAATTATGCACATAGTTCATTTAATAAAAGGTTTACTCTAATTTTTTAAAGTCAACTGATCACTTTAAGCCACTTACATTAAAGAAATGTTGAGGTCACTGCTTAGTTATTACTTACAATTTTAAGATTTTCATGGTATACAGTGTATAATCTATATAACTTTTGTAAAAAAAAAAAAAAAACATACCCACGCCAGCCACTTTATTAGGAACACCTTACTAGAATCCGTTTTGGACCCCCTTTTGCCTTCAGAACAGCCTTAATTCTTTGTGGCATAGATTGAACAAGGTACTGGAAATATTCCTCAGATACTTTGATCCGTATTGACATGATAGCATCACTCAGTTGCTGAAGATTTGTCAGCTGCATATCCATGATGCGAATCTCTCGTTCCACCACATCCCAAAGGTGCTCTATTGGATTGAGTTCTTGTGACTGTGGAGGCCATTTGAGTACAGTGAACTCATTGTCATGTTCAAGTAACCAGTCTGAGATGATTCGCGCTTTATGACATGGCCGTTATCCTGCTGGAAGTAGCCACCAGAAGATGGGTACACTGTGGTCATAAAGGGATGAACATGGTCAGCAACAATACTCAGGTAGGCTGTGGTGTTGACATGATGCTTAATTGATAATAATGTACCCAAAGTGTACCAAGAAATCCCCCACCACCAGCCTGAACCGTTGATACAACGTTTTTCCAATCTTTTATTGTCCAATTTTGCAGAATCTGTGCGAATTGTAGCCTCAGTTTCCTGCTTTTAGCTGACAGGTGTGGCACCCGGTGTTGTCTTCTGCTGCTGTAGCCCATCCGCCTCAAGGTTGGATGTGTTGTGCATTCAGAGATGCTCTTCTGCAGACCGCAGTTGTAACGAGTGGTTATTTGAGTTACTGTTGCCTTTCTATCAGCTGGAACCAGTCTGGCCATTCTCCTCTGACCTCTGGCATCAAAAAGGCATTTGCGCCCACAGAACTGCCGCTCACTGGATATTTTCTCTTTTTCAGACCACTCTATGTAAACCCTAGAGAGGGCTGTGCATGAAAATCCCAGTATATTAGCAGTTTCTGAAATAACCAGACAAGCCCATATGGCACCAACAACCATGCCACATTCAAAGTCACTTAAATCACCTTTCTTCTCCATTCTGATGGTTTCTCGGTTTGAACTGCAGCAGATTGTCTTGACCATGCCTACATGCATTGAGTTGCTGCCATGTGATTGGCTGATTAGAAACTTGCGTTAACGAGCAGTTAGCCAGGTGTACCTAATAAAGAGGCAAGTGATTGTATACAGTACACCCCTTTTCATATCTTTATCCATTGCTCAGTCAATATAGCCAATATATTTTGTTAAATTTAAGCAAAATAGTTTTATTAAATATTTAGGTCCTTGGGCGTCACGGCGGTGCAGTGGGTAGCACAATCGCCTCACAGCATGAAGGTCGTGGGTACGAGCCTCGGCTGGGTTAGTTGGCATTTCTGTGTGGAGTTTGCATGTTCTCCCTGTGTTTGCGAGGATTTCCTCCGGGTGCTCCGGTTTCCCCCAAAGTCCAAAGACATGCGGTACAGATGAAAGCTAAAATGTCTGAAGTGTATGTGTGTGAATGAATTTGTATGGATGTTTCCCAGTGATGGGTTGCAGCTGGAAGGACATCCGCTGAGTAAAACATCCTGGATAAGTTGGCGGTTCATTCCGCTGTGGTGACTTCAGATTATTTAAGGGACTAAGCCGAAAAGAAAATGAATGAATGGTCCTTTAACTAAACTGTCTATTTTAAAACATTTCTCTTGATTTTTCCTGTTTATTTAAATTTTATTTTCGATTTTTAGTTTGGGCATGCTAATTTTGGGACTGTGATCTTAAGTTTTTTTTGTTAGATTACTTTAAGTTTTGCCTTTGGTGATGGCTAATGTAATGTTTATACACCAATATATTACTGTAAAGCATCCTATAAAAAATAGTAATTTAAAAGAGAGATATGTGAGGATATGTACTCTTTTATGCTGAGCACTGTATAGTGTAACAATATTCAAATGCCACTATATTCTATTTTAGAGGGTTGTTAGAGGGAGACTTTAGGATGTTTTTTGTTTTGTTTTGTTTTTTTGTTCTAAATCAGCCCAAATCTAATGTGCCATGGCATCATTCTCACACAACTAATGGCACAAATAAGCTTCTCTAGCTGACATGAATTGTCATTTTCTCTACTTTATGTCTCTTCATATATCTCTTACTGAATGACTAAGTGATAGTGACATTTTAAGAGCACTTTTCATCTATGTGTGCTTCTGAATCATTCCTCCAAATAGCAGAACGTGCTCTCGTCCAAATCCCTCATCGATAGACCTATAACAGACAAGCACTGCAATAGAATAGACCTGATGTATCAGAATTAAACAAAATATCACTTCTGTCTCTCTAGATTAGGTGAAATGACAGTTGAGACCATTTTCTTTTGGATATTCTGTCTTCCAGTTTGGACTTTTTGTAGAAGAGTTTGCTCCAGAAATTGTCATTTGGCTTAAAAATATTATTATTGTATACTTTGTAGATCATTTAATCTGAGTATAATACTAACTAAATATATTGAAATAAAACGTTCTGATTTGCTCAGAAACTATTTATTCTCATTATAGAATGTTGTAAATTAGAAATTTGATAGAATGTTCAAATTTATTTATTTTTAGTACTTAATTTATTTGAAATAGCAATGTTTTATAAATCCAACATTCTGAAAAATACCTCTAAATCTAATTTAAGTCCACCTCAAACTGTTTGTTCTGTTGCTTAAAATGGTGCAAAAAAAGGACAAACCAGAGAAATCTGATAGGATAAGTCATTCATTTATTTTCTTTTTGGCTTAGTCCCTTTATTAATCCAAAGTGGCCAAGGCAGAACAAACCACCAACTTATCTGGCACATGTTTTGCGCAGCGGATGCCCTTCCAGCCGCAACCCATCTCTGGGAAACATCCATACACACTCATTCACACTCATACATTATGGACAATTTAGCCTACCCAATTTACCTGTACCACATATCTTTGAACTGTGCATGGGGGAAACCGGAGCACCCAGAGGAAACCCATGCGAACGCCGGGAGAACATGCAAAATCCACACAGAAACGCCAACTGACCCAGCTGAGGCTCAAACCAGCGACCTTCCTGCTGTGAGGCAACAGCCCTACCTACTGCGCCACTGCGTCACCCTGATAGGATTAGTTGTGTCCATAAATCAATATTATTTTCAGGGTCCCTAAAATTTGTATGCATTTAATAAAAGTATTTCTTATATATAACAAGGATAAGAATGATTATTATTTTTGGAATAAAAATTAAACTGCCACCCCCTGCCAGTTTATTTGTAAAATGTTTGAAATGTCAATATATAATATATACATATATTGTATGTATGCATGTGTGTGTGTGTTCCTTTTTTACTTTTCAGTCTAAGGTTAATGTTGAAGTTCTGGCACTAAAGTCTGCTTTGAAACATGATTTGTATGTCACTTTGTAGAAGAAGAGCATCTCCGCCACAAGTCCTGATTTCTCCCACTGTGTAAAGAAAATTCCATGTAAATGAGACACCAAAATGCTATTCAAGTGTAAGAGCTGTGTGCTCGTAGATTGTCTGATTAATGCTCACATGGCTTCAGAGAATAGACAGGTTTATGACTCAAGGTTCAGTCTTGCAGGGTGTGAAATAACCCAGCAGACACACATTGTCATAGGACATTAATAGTAGGCTAGATTTAGGTCTAAGCACAATGTTATTTTGACGTCTAATAATGACGTGAAATGACGTTGATATTTTGTTGATTTTAGGTCGTGTTGGAAAGTGGCCAAAATCGTCGAGCCAACTTCTTGCGTCATATTGACGTCAAATACTGCCATTTATTTTTCAAGTATGGCCACCAAAATCTAATATCCAATAGATGCCATATTGGTAACTTCCTGGTTTTTAGGTTGCGTTGGAAAGTAACCAAAATGTTTGTCCAATGTTGGACATTGACATCATTTTCAAACAAAATGCTACGTCCCATGATGTTGGGGTACAACGTCAAACTGATGTCATATTGACATCCTGTACCTGCTGGGAAGTGACTTTAACCTATTGATCGTTAGGTTATAAGCTTGTCTGTTGATTCATTAATCCATTGTTGAGGGATTGGAATGAATAACAACCCTGACAGAAAATATGACTATATTTTCTATGCAATAAAATTCTATCCAAATATTAAAGTTTGTTTGTGAATTGTTTTAAGGTGGCACGATGGGTAAGTGGTTAGCACTGTCACCTCACAGCAAGCAGGTTGCTGAGTCCCGGCTGGGTCAGTTGGCATTTCTGTGTGCAGTTTACATGTTTTTCCTGTGTTCACAAGGGTTTCCTCTGGGTGCTCCGGTTTCCCCCACAGTCCAAATACATGCGGTACAAGTGAATTGGGTAGGCTAAACTGTCCGTAGTGTATGTATGTGAATGAGTGTGGATGGATGTTTCCCAGAGATGGGTTGCAGCTGGAAGGGCATCCGCTGCATAAAACATGTGCTGGATAAGTCGGCGGTTCATTCCACTGTGGCGAAATTGGGCATAATGTATGAGTGTGTGTATGTCAGAGTCTATGGGTGTTTCCCCAGTACTGGGTTGCGTCTGGAAGGCCATGTGCTGCATAAAACAAATGCTGGAATAGTTGGATTATTCCGCTGTTGTGACCCCTGATAAATAAGGGACTAAGCCGAAGCAAAATGAATAAATGTGAATTGCAACCACATGTGTAATCATGTGCGTCAGTCTGATTGTTGTATTATTCAAGAAGCGCATAAAGAACAAAGGATCTCATGATCAAGTGTTTACACCAGGATGTTGAATTACCCAAATAAAAAATAAATAAAAATAAATAAATATATATATATATATATATATATATATATATATATATATATATATATATATATATATATATATATATATATATATATAAGACAGGTTTGACTTGAATAAAACAAACTCAAAGCAGACCAGCAATGAAAACTTGGGTTTCAGTCCACTTCAGAATGAACTGTGGTGTGGTTTGATTGAAATATTTATCAACACTGACAAAAATGATCCAAATGAACCAACAACAGAACATGATGTCACAAGATGCAACCAAAATCAGAACAGAATGCTCAAAACTTGAGTGAGATTTGTCACAAAACATGTCAATTTTAACCTTCAGGTTAAGTCTCATTAATTAATTAATTAAAAAAAAAAGTCCACCCAAAAATCCTTGCTGTACAATGGTGTTTGGTGCCTTTTATAATTATTATTAATAATAATAATAATAATAATAATAACCTTTATTTAACCAGGTCAGCCAAATGAGAACCAGTTCTCATTTACAATGATGACCTGGCCAAGAGGCAACAAACAGTATGAAGCAGATATGAAGCAGAAGCTTCCCAGAAGAACCCATACACCAGCAAGGGCAAAACCTGTCTTATGAAGTGGATCCATTTGTTTATTAAGATACATTTTTCAATTTTTTTACTAATTAAGAGCTCCAGTCACTGACTTTAGTTGGCATCTGAATGCACATTGTTAAAGTATGGATGGTATTGTGGATGGTATGAATGGTATTGTTAAAGTAATCCTGCGTAATGTTATACGGTAATGCTAAGGCAACTAGTTTCCTTGTTCGGCAGCATCTTCTGTAATAATTAAACTATGTGGTAAGACTTGTCAATTCCCAGGGTTTCCCCTACGAATATGTCTTACATCATGTGTTGTGAACGTCAGTCGAGCACAACATGCATTCAGCTGCCACAGGAGGTCACAAATTTATCTCTTAAAAATAGAAATACTTCTGTTACTAAAACACATCTATCTGCTTCATAAGAAACAAGTTAAGCCCCTGAAGATGTATGGGTTAGTTTGATGGTGGATGTATGCACTTTTGGAAGCTTCACAATACAAGCCACCATTATACAGTATGGGTAACATTTAAAGCTATACTTCGAATATTTGTTTGACAAGAAAAAGTCACAGAGGATGGCTTAATGATTATAGAGTCATTTTAATTTTTTGCGTGAACTATTCTTTTAAATGATTTAATGAAAATGAAATCAAACATTTTTATTTTTTAAACCTTTTATATATTAAATAAAAATATTTTTTAAAATGTGTTTTATTTGTTGAATGTACACAATGAAAATTGTGTGAGGTTATTTCCCAATATTAAATAGACCCTCCCTGTTTACATATTTAAACACCAGGTATCAAAATGCATCATAATAGTCTTTTTATTTTGTTACTTTCCCTTATTTTATGGTATTGTTTAAATTTAATGTGGAATATTTTTAATAGTAATGTGTTTATGCATCATTTCTGAACATTTCTTGCCACTGTCTTGCCTGGTTTGGGACTTGTGGAGCTGAGCATCAGTGGATTTGCTCTTTAGTGTTTGGACTTTCAGCAGTGAAATTTAAACCAAACTGAATTTCATCTCTGAAAACTGGACTGACCAACACAATCTCACGGCAATTCGTTACTTTTTGATTTAGTGGCTAAGTCGTATGAATTCGTACGATCTAATTCGTACAATTTAGTACGATTTGTTCATCCCAAAATGACGGTTGGGTTTAGGGGTGGGGTTAGGTGCCACACCTCCTTTTTAAAATCGTACAATTTCATACGGCTGAACTCGTACGAATTTGTACGAATTAGCCACTAACCTGACAAAATGTAAAATACCTAAGTTTTCTCATGAGATCAGGCTGGACTGACACAGTTTTAATCTACTAGAACTTCTACGTTAAGCTGCTTAGACACAATCTACCTTGTAAAAGCACTATATAAATAAACATGAATTGAATTGAATTAAATATTTGAAGAGTTTAGATGCAAAAATCTCTAAATGCGTCTGAAATTTTTCTCTAAAATGAGAATTTTTATTAAGGTCCTGTGTGTATGTTCAGTAATATCACGGTTATGGCAGAGAATAAGTCCTTTTTCTGGTCTTTAAAGTAAAATATTTCAACATAAACAAAGGAGGCTGGGAAAAAGGTTCATTTTCAATGAAAATTTCAGACAACATTTAAAGGTTTTTGCATCTGAACTCTTCATTTATTATTACCATCAACCATTGCAACAGTACCTTTATGTAACATAAATATGAGAAATGTTTTGACAAAATTAGAGACGATTATATCATGTGTGGGTGTGGGGTGGGGGGGTCTATTTTATTTATTTACTGATTTATTTTATTTATTTATTATTTACCTAATTGTTAAAAAAAAAAGAGGAATGTTCTGATATTCTTTGTACTCTTGCGATGACCTGAAGATACTTTTGGTCATATACTTTGTCCAACACTTTAAACAAGACCTTAAAATCTAATTTAAGACCAGCTTAAACAGATTTATCAGTTGCTTAAAATGGCATATCATAGTGCAAAAAAGGACAAACAAGATATCTGATAGGATCAGTTGCGTCCATAAAAATCTACATTATCTTATCAAGATTGTTACACCTTCCTTTGTTTGCGCTCTAATTTTATTGACAGCTGTGTGTAGTAAACACAAGGGGAGTCATAGTTTTAACCCACCATAAAAAATCTTTAAATCCAATTTAAACCTGGATAAAAGTAGAAAGTTTGGTCATTTAAAAAAGAGAAATCTGTACTATATGGTTCTAATCAAATAAGCATTTTGAGACATCGATAATGCTTTGCACAGACGGTCAGATGCTCTTCGCATGAAGGCAAACTCTATTAAACTTTGGACTTAAAATTCTTCAGCCATTACTAATGGAGCGGACACTTCAGTGAGATGATAAACCTCTTTAGCGACCCATTTATTTCCCAGCTACTACTGTATATCACAAGCAAAGATGTCCATACTCATTGCATTAATCCGCTGCTGATCTGAGGCAGATTATAAACTCATTACTTCTCAAATGTCCTCTTCCCTCAATGTTTGCGATTATCTATCTTTAACAGTCTTACAATATCCGCTATCGATACAATCTTTCCATCCACTTCTTCAAAGACTAAGCAGTTTTTCAGTCATTGTTCAGCAGACTGTTTCATTTATGAGAAATGTGAATGATTTGCTAGTGTGTATTACTCACTCTAGCTATACAAGTGACCTGCAGAATGTCAATTCGGCTTGTTTTGTTCTGTTCGGCTTCAGCCAATGGAGTCAATAGAGTGGCTCGTGGATGGATAGAAGGATAAATGGATAAATGGATGCTGAAACTAAGGTATTGACAGTGGCGAATCGAACTGCAGTGTTTGATACAGTAATTGCCTCTTAAGAACTGAGTCCGACAAGAGGGCAAAAAAACCAAAGCTGGCCCCTCTTGCCTTTCTAAAAGCTTTTATGTGTTCTCAGTTCCACGTGCCAATCTTATTGAAAGCAACAGCACAATCCAATGCGCCTTATGCTCTTACAAAAACAGTAAATATGTCTGCTTAATTCCACCTCAGCAGGCTATTGATGTATTAAACGGGTGTTAGAGAGATTATATGAAGTAGAGGATTTGAAACTAATGGTCTCTTGGTGAATTCAGATATTGATAATTGTATAATAAATAGTGAAGTGTCTCTGTTATGCAAGTGTAAGGTTCATATATATATATATATATATATATATATATATATATATATATATATATATATATATATATATATATATATATATATATATATATATATAATTTAGGAAATATTAAAAAAAAGGGGGGAGGGGTTATAATTCTGACAATAAACATGATGTTTAACAGAGCAAGGAAATTTTCACAGTATGTCTGACAATATTTTTTCTTCTGGAGAAAGTCCTATTTGTTTTATTTCGGCTAGAATAAAAGCAGCTTTAAAAAAAAACATTTTTAATTATACAATAGTTATAGTTATAGTTATAGTTATACAATAACTTGTCTAATTACCCTAACTAGCCTTGTTAACCTAAATAACCTAATTAAGCCTTTAAATGTCACTTTAAGCTGTAGAAGTGTCTTAAAAAATCTCTAGTCAAATATTATTTACTGTCATCATGGCAAAGATAAAATAAATCCATTATTAGAAATCAGTTATTAAAACTATTATGTTTAGAAATGTGCTGATAAAAATCTTCTCTCTGTTAAACAGAAATTGAGGAAAAATAAACAGGGGGCTAATAATTCTGACTTCAACTGTATATAGTACTAATAGTGTTTGAGCATCATTATTTCATAGTTAATTTCATTCAAGGATTATACAACTCGAGTCTTCAATTCTTCGGTTGTTCTGGTTTGTGGAAATAAAGAAGTACTGATAAAACAATCAGGTTTTTCATTTGCTCACTGATTTTAAAACGAAATAAATATGCATGCTTATAGCCAGTGTTTGATGCATTTACAAAGTAACATGTTGCTGTAATTAAATTACTTTTCCACTGAAAATGAAAGAGTTTCCGTTTCATTTTTAGTTTTTAAGATATTAGTTTCTGTTTGTTAGTTTTAAGGAAATCAATTAGCTAGTGTGCAGACTGTGCACCAAAACAGTGACAAAATTTACGTTTCGAAAATATAAAACTGATATAAACATGCAAAGCTTGCAGATTGTCACTTCTGCCTAAATGGATCAACAATTTTTTTCTATGTTAACTCATACTTTAGTTTCTTATCAAATCCTGACCAATCAAATGCTCTCTAGTATCTAACATGATCTTATTTGCTTTTTATTTGATGCGCTTGATCTCAGTCACTTTCACAAAAACGCTATTAGCTGTTTTTCTTTTAAAGGGGAGGAGCTATGTCCCATCCTGTCCTCATTTTTCAGTTGAAATCACGTCAAACGTTGAATAAAGAAATGCACATTTCAAAGCACTTCACGAGACAGTTACTTAAAATATACACTCAAAAAAGGATTCTGCTGCTTGTTCAAACTAGTTATGTATACTGAGCTGAAAACAAATTTTTATGGGGGGACAGTTTTTTTACATTAAAATCCACTTAAATTTGTTATATTAATCGGTTTGTGCCTTTTTTTTTTACAGTGTATTCGCCTAAAACACTGCATAAATTCATAATTTCTGTATAAATCAATTCAGAGAACTGCAGAGAATTGTAAATATACTAATAATTGAAGAATCTTTTCAACTAAAGAAAGTTAGATTTAGCAGACAGTTACACATTTTTAGAAACAATGAGATCAGATATTAATGTCAATATATCTTATGTATGAAATATGGTGTCATCATTCTATTGAAACATTTTGTTTTTTTACATTTTGTGTTATTTATTTTAATAAAACTAAAATCCCCAGTCAAATTGAAAGAAGTTTAAGAGTTTAATTTGTAATCTTTGAGATTCAAAATATTACATTTGCTGCATGTTCAAACTACTTATTTAAAATGAGCTGAATCAACACAATTCTTGATGATTTCTCAACAATCTAATTGTTTTATGTTCAATCCACTTTAATTTGTAAAAAAAACTAATAAATTGACTTAGTTGCTTCATGTTGTCCAAAAAAAAATCGATTGTGTAAAATCCAGCATTTTTACAGTGTATTGTAAGTAGTATTGCCTCAAGTAATTGAATTACTTATTGAGCCAATTAAGTCACTTTTCAGACAAGATCATTAGAAAGTCATATAAATACAATCTTAACCCAACACTATTTCTCATAGAAGCTTTTGATTGTTTCGTGCCCAGGCACAGATTGTGTATAACAGAAGCAATATAATTATTATTTTTGCAAATTGTTAAATGAGAATGTTATGTTTTAGTCAATGTTTGTTAATGTATTATTCAATTTAAAAACTTAATTTTTAAAAACGAAATTCTAGGTTTGTTCAGGAAGTAAGACTTACTAATAATTACTGAAGACTCATTTCAGGCAGTTCTTTATTTTGAGACACAATAACTCATTTTTATCATTTTAACTCATTATTTTATCTTATACTTTGATCTTTAAAACTTTGTTGACCGTTTACATTTACTGTATTACAGCACTGTTAAAAAATAAATGATCAATTAGTCCTGATAGCATATCTTTTTAGGTCAATGTAACATATGTAACATATTACACTAAGTTAATCTACCTAAGTTGTTCTAACTTAATTTTATAAGTTACGCAAGCTGTTTTAAATCAGTTTAACATAATATGAATTCAATGGACCCATAAGCATAAAGGACTCACACACTACATGGAAGGTAATATAAAAAAAGGTTATTTTCTCATTCTTTTCTCATCCTCAAGTGTTTGAGTTGAGTTGATTTTGTTTTGGAAGTCAATGACTAGCAGACTCCAACATTTTTCAAAATATGTATTTTTTTGTTCAAATAAAACAAGTCAAGGTCAAGTAAATGCAATACAGTAAATAAAGATAGAACTTTCATTTTTGTTTTCAATTTTCATTCTCTGATTTCCTTGTCCTTTACTGTGTAAATGTCGTACACGGTCCTCATCTGTAATCATCTCCTGACATTTTCTTCTTGCTCTGTTCCCACAGGTGGCGATGGTGCAGGATGTTCGACATCCTTTCCCGACTGTAGATGTTCCAGATCATGCTCACTACACCATCGGCTCTGTCATTCTGGCGGTGGGCATCACCGGCATGGTGGGAAATCTTTTGGTCATGTATGCCTTTTGCAAGTGAGTCCTGATGTCTTATTTTATCTTATCTGCTCATTTAGGGACAGATTTTCAGAGGCCTTCCATCAACCAATGATGATAATAACATGTTACTAACAAAATTATTACAGTTTATTTTGTAATGTAGTCTTTTTTTGTTACATTTGCTAAGAAGCTAATTTATGTTTAGACTTATATGTTGTCCAGTTGGTGTGTGTGCAATATTAAAAGTTCTGAGATGTCTATTTTGTGTTATTGCTTCACTATAGAAATGACAATACTTACAGTAAAATATAAAATTTTAAATGTGTCTCTCACATTGTCCCATAGCAACGTTAATATAGTATAGAATGGTATACAATGTTTTATAATATCAATTCTTACAATTTAGTGCCCATTACATTCACCCTATTTAATATTGGAGCATCCAGGTTTTTTGACATAGACATAACACAATAGATACTTTCACTTGTAATACATTTTTTCATAAGGATTATTATTATCAATAATAATATCGTTATTATTATTGTTCATTAATTTTTTTTATTTATGGCTCAACTCACGCCATAAGATATTTTAGGAGTTTCCCTTTAGGAGGTTTTATGGGATTTATGGGAGAAAAGTATTAAAGTCAATCAATAAAATCAATTTACTTATAGATTTCCAATACTCTTTTGTTTAGTACTAAGTATAAGTATTTTGTTTATTACTTTACTGGTATGTGTACAATTATTTAACACCTCAGAAAGCATGCCTTAATCCATTTTGTGCTTGATATACTGTTATATTTGAAAAATGCAGTTGGAGAATGTTCTCCATTGGGGTTCATTTGTTTGGAATAGCAGAAGACGATGATGAACATAACAATTACCAAGCAATATTATTTCTCTGATCTTGGAAGATTGTTTTGGTCATTATGCAAATGTGCTGCTGTGTCTGTATTCATTGTCTGACACATGTAGAACCTTTTATGGGATTGTGGTTTCATGTTAAGTTACCCTCTTTAGTAAATCTGGCCTCAAGTGAAATGTGTGCACCACAAAGCACGTTTAAAAAATATTATGATTTATGGCCCATTCAAAACACACATAACCATACCATAACAAAAACAACCAATCAGAATCAAAAACACCACTGCCACTAGCTATGTTTCCATTTAAAGATGCTAAATAAACTCTTCCGCAAAACTGTAACATAAAACTTTTGTGCCATTTCTATCCAAAAAGAGTCAAAGAGATCAAAATTGTCACTTCTTGATACATTGGTGCAAAATATCATATAACAAAATAACATATAATATAAGCAAATATAATGTTAACAAAATAACATATTAGAAAAATGTAATTTGCTGCAGTAGTAGAAGTCGCTGTAGGTCTAATTTCTTAAATATTAAATTACCTGCACTTTTGGAGATGTGAGAGCATTCTTTGGGAGATCAGCTGCTCAAGACCGAGCTACTTTGATGATGGACTTTGGCTGAGGGATTTTAGAATGATTTAAAACTTCATTCACACTTCATTTTCATTAACAAAATTTCAGATGTTTTACAATATGGTCTGTTCGCTGGTTCGCTGGTCTATTATTGCTATCCCATCTCGCCATTTTTGTTATCACTTTGTTTGTTTGTTATAATCTGCTAAAAAATAAACTTGCATGTCTATTTGGATGTGCATGCTAATATTTATTCAGTAAATGTGTTTCTGTTATAGTTAATACACATGCACTCTTATCAGATAAAAATGTCATCCTACTTAATTGTGCTCATAAGTTTATTCCTAGAATTACCAGAATTACTGGAATACCAGAATTCCTAGAATTACCATAGCATTCATTTCTATGGCATCTAATTGAACTTTTCTACGTTCTCATATAAGATGTCATATTGTCACATCATATTTACATTCAAAGCTTCTATTAAGATATTAAAATTACAACTGAATGTTTGTCATCGTTGGCGGTGCGGTAGCGCTGTCGCCACACAGCAAGAAGGTTGCTGGTTCGAGCCTCGGCTGGGTCGGTTGGCATTTCTGTGTGAAGTTTGCATTTTCCTGTGTTCGCATGGGTTTCCTTAGGTTGCTTCGGTTTCCCCCACAGTCCAAAGACATGAACTATAGGTAAATTGAGTAAGCTAAATTGTCAGTAGTGTGTGTGTGGGAATGAGAGTGTATGGGTATTTGCCAGTGATGGGTTGCAGCTGGAAGGGCATTCGCTGTGTAAAACACAAGCTGGATAAGTTGGCGGTTCATTCCACTGTGGCAACCCCTAATTAATAAAGGGACTAAGCCAAAAAGAAAATGAATGAATGTCTGTCATGATATTTAATGAATTCATCATCCTAAAAATATAACCTTTTTGGTAATACAGCCTATAAATATGTTGTTAGGCTACTAGACCACCCTTGAACCTCTTTTACAAGATAGAGAGAAGGTTTTTTCATGACACTGAATATGCTGTTTTGAAAGACATATCTGAAGTAAAGTTATGTGTTTGATATCAGAAAGTTATGTTTATGTAGGAAGTTGCTAGGCAACAGATGCACGCATATTCAAAGTCACGGGGAAAAGTAGCAGACACTGAAAGGCATGCAGTTTAATAAAATAACAATGTTAGAAAGAAACACATATTTATTTATAGATACAGTTGAAGTCATAATTATTAGCCCCCCTTTGAATTTTTTTTTCTTTTTTAAATATTTACTTATTGATGTTTAACAGAGCAAGGGAATTTTCACAGTTAGTCTGATAATATTTTTTTCTTCTGGAGAAAGTCTTATTTGTTTTATTTCGGCTAGAATAAAAGCAGTTTTTAATTTTTTATGAACCATTTTAAGGTCAAAATTACTAGCCACCTTAAACCTTTTTTTTTTGACTGTCTAAAGAACAAACCATCATTATACAATAACTTGCCTAATTACCCTAACCTGCCTAGATAACCTTATTAACCTACTTAATCCTTTAAATGTCATTTTAAGCTGTATAAAAATGTCTTGAAAAAATATCTAGTAAAATATTCTGTACTGTCATCATGGCAAAGATAAAAGAAATCAGAAATGAGTGATTAAAGAACCCCTATTATACATGATATAGGGCCATATTTTGATTGTAAGGGTCTCCAACACAGTCTAATATGCATGCAAGGTCAAAAAACATGTTCATGTTCTTATAATCTGCATTTATTTTTACCTAATTATCCCAGCGACTCCCATATGAATCGTTCAGCGATTCATTTGTTCCCAAACCCCTCCTCAGCGCAAAGCTAATCTGATTGGACCGATGACAGCCTGCTGCGATTTGTCGACACTGACATGCTTCAGCTCGAGACAGAGTGAAATGGCCAGCTGCTAATCAACAATATAAAAGTAGTCACAGTGCATACACGCTTCATAGTGGATTTTGGCTGCCAGTGGGTGAATGTAAATACAGACGATGGACTAGAAATTATCCTCAGCAGTTAAATGAGGTTTACCTGAGGTGATCATTGTCATAGTTTTCTTGTTGACCTGTGAGAAATAGAAGCCATTTCTAATATATCAATTTGAAATGTTGGTTAAGACAAAAACTCCTTTTAATATGGAAAATATTCCTTCTATTGTGTGTCGTTGCTTTTATTTAGAACACGGTTATTTAAATCACTTGCTCCTGTCGTCAATCTGGCAACCTGCACTTGCGTTTGTTTTGATCCGGGAGTGCAATACCTAGTTTACCCATGGATGACAAACTTACATACTGCACCTTTAAAAACAAAATCAAATGACTTTTTTGATGTGCTTGCTAGAATTTATTCTGTAAATGTGTTTCCTTCGTACTATGCACATTTTTTCTTACCGGATAAAGAGTTTATCCTACTTACTTGTGAGCATAAGCTATTATGTGCAATACCAGAAATGTATGAGCAACTTAGCATTTCCATCAAGTATTTTTTATAAGATATTTCAAAATGTGCATTAAAATAGGTGGATGGAAACATACTGCTAAACATCTTCTTTTTTCTTAATTCAGAAGTTTACAATTTGGCATTTGTTTTGTTTATGTTTTCAGGAGCAGGAGTTTGAGAACACCCGCCAACATGTTCATCATTAATCTTGCTGTCACTGATTTCCTGATGTGTGTCACTCAGACACCAATCTTCTTCACCACCAGTTTGCACAAGCGATGGATCTTTGGAGAAAAAGGTAATCCAGCTGTCGGAAAACCACGACTTGATCAAACAAGTCTTTTGAAGGCATTCAACGTTTCTTGCACAGATGTTAAGAAAGAGCTGGACGCCAGGAGAACGGCATTTCTTTTAATAGCAGATTATCTTCATGATTCACCGATTCTAGTACAGATGAGAGGAAAGTACAGAACAGATAATGCTAGAGGATCACAGTTGGAGAGGGATTATTCATTGATGCATAACTGCATCCTGGTGAAGGAGAAGAAACACCTCAGTGTCCCCAGAGGTCATAGCGGCAGAATCAGTGTTTTGATTACAATGCAAAGAGGCTTCTTTAAATCAACCATTATTATGTGCCATGGAAATGTTTTTGGTACATCAAGCAGAATGAAAATAATTAAGGATACATTTATCTGTTTTATAAACCTTTTTTCAGGGTGTTATTACTGAGGAGAATAACTGTGGTAATTATGTTTTCATCATCCTAGAATAACAACAAACAGAATTATATTAAAAACAAATATTTTTTGGAAAAGCACGTATTATTTCTTGTTTATCAACATTTTTTCTGCAATTAAGACATTTAATTTGTTTAGTTGAGTGTGCCTTTTGATATGTCTATTGAATCTCTCTCTCGCTCTCTCTTTCTAAAGGTGCCCTTTAATGAAAATGAGTACAATTTGCTTAATAAATAGCATATAAAACATTTTTGGACTAAAATATTCCTTTACTTATTCATCAACAACTCTGAGTGGATGAAAGACCTCATTTTCTCAAATGGCTTGTTAATCTGCATGCTTATATCTATATATTTTTATTCATTCTTAATTTTAGTGCATCAAGATAATTTGATGCCATATTTCCTTGCCAGCTACAATAAAATTTTTCTTTTACTTGTTCAAACTACATATTTAAAATGAGCTGAAACAACACAATTCTTGAGATTTCATTGGGACAACTTAATTTTTTTTTCTGTTCAATCCTCATACATTTGTTAAAAGTGCTAAGTTAACTTAATTGATTTGTGTTGGAACAACATGAATGAACTGTGTGGACCCTGTGGATTTTTTTGCAGTGTAACTGACATCAAATAAGTTGAAATATTTTAATATATTTAATTTCACTGAATTTTTCATTTTATTTTGTTGACAGCAATATTACTTTTTGTGTTGATAAAAAAATGCAATTTTCTATTGTAATAACAATTCTACTTTACATTTGTCCTGAAACCCAGGGGTGAATTAGCATATTTGAGCCATTTTCTCTTTATGGCTTTCTAGAATAGCAGTAAATGCTCCATGACTCAACAGCTCTATGCAAATGCATTAAATTACAAATGTGATCTCTCATTCAATGAAGCTCTCCTAAACATATTACTCTGCTTTGAATTTTAATATCAGTCAAAAATTAAAAAAATTACTGGAAGCACAACAATGACATGATTATACATGTTCTTCTGGTGAGCAGAAGCAAATGTGGGATTATAGGTTGCTCTAATGTTAGGCTTTCGAATAATGGCAGTAATGAAACAGAAAATGCAGGTTGACCGAGGTTGCCTGGGATCACTGATGGTCTTGTTTAGATTTCAGACCTTTTAAGCACTTGTTCTTTGAAGTGAAGTAGTTGCTGTATGGTTGATGAGGTGGAATGAGTTCAGTTAAACTCTCTCGAGTCTCTCGTCCACCTGAGGTTTGTGAGAGAGATCTGATGTTCAATAAAACACTCTCACACTGCTGTAGAAGAATGAGACAGTGGCTTCCACTATACATGGACCACAGGAAAGAGAGATTTTTTCACTCATTTATTTATTGTTATATGAATCAATGATGTTTTAAGGTGAAACACTGCAGGCAAAGACAAAGTTTTTCCATGTAACTCTCAGTTTTGAATCTTTTGACTTTTTGACTTTTCGTAAATACAGTTGTAGTCAGAATTATTAGCCCTCCTATATTATTAGCCCCCCCCCCCCCCCTCCCCCTGTTTATTTTATCCCCAATTTCTGTTTAACAGAGAGAACATTTTTTCAACACATTTCTAAACATAATAGTTTTAATAACTCATCTCTATTAACTGATTTCTTTTATCTTTGCCATGATGACAGTAAATAATATTTGACTAGATATTTTTCAAGACACTTCAATACAGCTTAAAGTGACATTTAAAAGCTTAACTAGGTTAATTAAGTTAACTAGGCAGGTTAGAGTAATTAGACAAGTTATTGTATATTGATGGTTTGTTCTGTAGACTATCAAAAAAAATAGCTTAAAGGGGCAAATAATTTTTATAATTTTTATAATAATTATAATTTTTAATGGTTAAAGAAAATTATAAACTGCTTTTATTCTAGTCGAAATAAAACAAATAAGACTTTCTCCAGAAGAAAAAAATATTATCAGACATACTGTGAAAATGTCCTTACTCTGTTAAAAATCATTTGGGAAATAATTCAAAATTCATGTTCAAATAAATTCAATGGGGGCTAATAATTCTGACTTCAACTGTGTATGTGTGTATATATATATATATATATATATATATATATATATATATATATATATATATATATATATATATTACATCCAAATAAGGCGAACATTGTAGGAATTACAACAGTTTGCATATGTCACTCCCACTTGAGAGTCCAAAAGTAATTGGACAGAATAATAATCATAAATCAAACGTTCACTTTTTAATACTTGGTTGCAAATTCTTTGCAGTCAATTACTGCCTGAAGTCTGGAACACAGACACCACCAGACACTGGGTTTCATTCCTGGTGGTGCTCTGCCAGGCCTCTACAGCAACTGTCTTCCGTTCCTGCTTGCTCTTGGAGCATTTTCCCTTCAGGTTTGTCTTTAGCAAGTGAAATGTTAGCGTTCATTTTAAAGATGAAATGCAGCCACACGTTCCTCTGGCTACATAATTTGCGATTTCCATAAATGTGTATAGGGATACGTTTTCAGAATAAGCATATGTTGTATTTAAAAATCAAAACAAACAAACAAAAAAAACTATTTTTTAAATAATTCCCTACTATTCTACACCAAATGTTCTGTTCTCTTTTGACTCCCCGGTATTTCTGTCCTTCAGAAATGCACAATGGCCTCTGATTGGTCAACTGGCACGTCTAACCACCTAGTGCACTTTGAAAGAAGGCCTTGAAAAGTGAATTTTATTAAATAAAATCATCTCCCTTTGCTTTGAACATTCAGCATTATAATTTTTAAACTGTTGATGCTCAAAAACCAACATTACTCAGTGACTAATAATAAAAAAGTGAAATCATAACACATAATTCATAGCAAATGTCCATATTCAAGGACTCCTTCTAAATCTTACTCAATCAGAATTTAACAAGCATTCCTTGGCTTGACTTGTGTACTGCAAACATCACCTAATTAATAATATCTGAGAATTGTATAACTCCCAGCAGTCATGCATTGTTCATGTTGTTTCATAGTTAATATTTTATACAAGAGGTTGTTGTTCTTTTATAGTAGGAATGCATTATTCTGTCAATGCTTATTTTTAGTTTATTTCATTTATAAGCTCTAGTTACTGTAGCGCATCAGTTTAAATTAAATATAAGGAATACTTTTTTGGGACAACTAAAATGTATATAGTTATAAATAAATACGATTTTCTTTCTTAAAATTAGTTAACCACATTTTTTTCAGAGACATTCACTTATTTTAACTAACTTTAATTTGAACATTTACAAATGCAACTTTGGATTTTAATAATGTAGTCATAAATATCAATTAATGGACCTGAGATAACATTAACTAACAATGAACATATGTATGTTTATTAATTAATGTTAATATACATATTGTTACAAATGCTTGTTGATAGTTAATATTACAAAAAAAAAAAAAAAAATGGGACAGTGAGGAAAACTCAAATAAAAAAGAAAGTAGTGATTTGCACATTTACTTCCACTTGTATTTTATTGCAGACAATATGAACACAATATATTTCATGTTTTGTCTGGTCAACTTCATTTTCATTTATAAATATACATCCTTTCCTGTCATTCAGAAAAAAAAAGTTCCAAAAAAAAGTTGGGACAGGAGCAATTTAGGGCTAGCAATCAGGTAAATTGGTTAAATAAGGATGTGATTTGAAACAGGTGATGTCAACAGGTGATTGTACTTAAGATCTGCTACAAAAGCAGCATCCAAGAAAGGTCTAAAGCTACGGTCACACTGGGCTTTGTGTGTGCGAAATTCTGTCGTACTGCGCTGCGAAAAGGGGCGGGATTAAATAAGATGATTAGACATTAAAAAAGCGAGCGATTGCTCCATGTTTTAAATTTCTGTCCGGAGAGGTCCTGTTTTGATCCTCGTTTGGTCTCACGCAGTCAAGTGATGCGATTTCGCAGGTCAGAGTTCACCAAGCTTGAACTTTGCACCGCAGCGAACTGCGAAATTTAACGCATGACCCTGCGTTTCCGGTCTGACGCATTCGCGTGCGTATGAATGTAAGTCTATGGGAGGAAAAGTCAAGTGTGACTGCAGCTTAATCCTGTAGGAGCAAAGAGGGGCCAATGATCGCCAGTTTGACAACATATACGTGAGAAAATTATTGAAATGTTTACAATGTTCCTCAAAGACAGATAGGGAGACATTTGGATATTTCACCTTAAACAGTGCATAACATCATTAAAAGATTCAAAGAATCTTGAGGAATTTCAGAGCGTAAAGGACAAGGGCACAAGCCCAAGCTGAACTACCATGATCTCTGATCCCTCAGGCGGCGCTTCATTAATAATCGTCAATCAGCTGTAAGCGATATCACCACATGGGCTCAGGACTACTTTGGCAAACCGTTGTCAACTACAAAACGTAGTTGCATCCACAAATTTTAGTGAAAACTGTACTATGCTAAAAGGAAGCCCTATGTTAACAGTGTCCAGAAACCCTGTTGACTCTCTGGGCTTAAAGTCACAGTAAATTTAGAAATCACTACTTTCTTTTTTTATTTGTGTTTTCCATGCTGTCACAACTTTTTCTGATTTGTGGATGTAGATAATGCATTAATTATTGTTCACTAATGTACCTTTACAGTAACCTCTCATTTGTTTTTTTTTTTTTTTTTGTTTTTTTCAGAATTTTTTGTAATATCTGTAAACTTTTGGTTTTGCTTGTTCCAAAAAATGTTCATGTTAGTTCACAGTACAGTTTAAACATGAAAATTGTATTTAATAAATGTTAATTACAACTTTAGTTACGATGAAGATATGCTGTAAAACTTCTTAGTTTGATTTATTTATTTTTTGTTTAGTTTGTGTTTTTTATTCTTCACTTTCGTCAATTGGTGAAGTTTTTTCCTCGCTGCTGTCACCACTGGCTTGCATGGTTCGGGACCTGTGGAGCTGCGCATGAATTGATCTGCTCTTCATTGTTTGAACTCTCAGCAGTGAATATTAAACCACACTGAATTGAACTAAACTGAACTTAAACTCTGAAAACTGGAATGACTGTCTGTTTCAGTTTACTATAATCTTCTATGTGAAGCTGCTTTGAAGCAATCTCCAATGTAAAAGTGCTATAGAAATAAGGATGAATTTAATTTAATAATACTAATGTACTTAAATATACTAAACTAAGCATTTCTTTTATTTCAATTAACAAAAGGGTTTTCATTTCACGGCTTTTCTTTTAACTATTACATAGCTCTGGTATAATAGACTGTCATTAAGCAATTATTGCAAAAATAAAAATCTTCAGTACAATACAAGATCACACGATTGTACATTATCCCTATCTACATTTATACACACAGCACTATTCAAACCGTAGGACTATAATAGTGTCCAAAGCAATATTTAAACATGTAGTCAATAAATATGCGCTTTTCAATGACACATTTCTAAACTTAAACCATTCTCCTGCCTGCACAATGAGAACCCGGTTCACATTAGTGACATTTCCGAGCAATTATAGATTCACAGGGTTACAGGGCTTTCCATTATTATTATAATTACACATCCACAGTCTCCAGCATGTGCAGCTTGTATGAATTAACTAGCATTTCTGTGTTGATAAGAAAAACATGTTTTCTTTCATCTAAGGCTATTTCAAGTCTTACACTTTTCAAAGAAACGCGAGCGAGGTGGTTGATTTCTAGAAAGACTTGCTTTATTAATACTGTACCGGCAGTGGTGGACAGCATTTTTACTTCACTATTGTACAAAAGTACATTTTTTAAGTATTTGAACTTTTCAGGAGTATTTTTATCTTAAGAAACTTTCACTTGTAGTCAGAGTGTGAATTAAACTATGACTATCAGGGGTCTGCTTTTTTTAGTATACACATGCCTCAGTGAACTAAATTCATATATTTGATCTAATTTATTAATCAAACTTATTTTTAGTGTTTTTTGTGAATAATTTGATTCTGACATACAGTAACCTGTGATGAGCTATGAAAGATGCAGGTGGCTATTAAAATACACACTATACAGTAGTTTCATTTGAATTCACTTTTAGACTATAATTTTGGCTATAAATTAGATACAAGCACTTCATTAACAGGAAAAGTGTCTTTTGAATACTTACAGTGCCTTTTAATTGGCTAGATCTGCTTGTTTCAGACCACCGACTGAATTTTTTCCCAGCATCCCTGCTGAGTGCGATCATGCATTGGCAATGGTATGAACTATATTAGAGGGGTCAAATTTATATTTATGTTATAAATATCTAGTTTGACTTCCTTCAGGGGAGTTGAAGCATTAATTAGGGGGGTTAACCTCTCTCCCCACCCACTGTAATCTGCACACTGCTTCTAGTATGGTTACATATGACATTCTTCTTAAAACATGCCCTGTGCTTACTCTCTTTTTTTATTTTGTTGTACGTCTGTATTTGTTCACTCACAATAACACACATTTTATGTTTATGTTTTTTTAATATGCTATTTTATTAAATATGCTTATGTGTTATTTTTCAAAGCACACACTTGAGTTATCATTCAATTTTAGCATGGTTCTCAGTTTAAAAATGCAAAATAAACAGTGCACGGCTATTTGGAAATATGTGCGGCAGTCTTCATTTTTGTGAAACGTAAAATACGTTACTCCAGGTACATTTTATTGTATGTTTCAGATGACAAATCCACTAGAGGGCGCTGTCTAAAATGTTGGCAAATTTTAAATGCTTCACGAAATAAGTTTATATTTTGTCTTACATTACATTTCAGATGCACATCTTCCACTGGAAGGTGAACCACTGACCTAAACTTTTACAGAAATGTAACAAATAGTATATTTAAAAGCAAACATGAGAAAAGTGCACTGCAGCTATCTAAATTTACATGGATTTTAAATAAGGTTTTACTGAACTGGAGTGCTCTGTGTCGCAAGTATAACATCATACAAAGTGAGCTACTGAGCATACTGACCATGCCAAAAATGTTGTCCATATACTGTAGCAATAGATATGGCAAACCTACTTTGCCAAATTTTTTTAATTTTACACACCGTTAAGTTGTTTTGTGGTATTTATTTGGTGCTGCGCAAAGACTGCATGAAAATAATCCATTATTTGTTGATTTTTCTCTGAAAATATCATACACTGTAAAAAATGCTGGGTTCCACGCAATCGATTTGTCAATTAAGTTAGCGTATTAGTGTTTAGTAATTTAAGTGGATTGAACATAAAACAATTACAGTAGGTGAGAGTTCAAAGTGGCTATTACCGCCGTGGCTTATACCGCCGCCGTTTGAAATAACTGCTGCTCTGTTTTTAGTGTAAGACCGCAGTTTGTGAAAAAGCCGCCAGGGGGCGCAAAGGGACGGGATGCGAACGGAAAGAAATAGCCTTTACAGCAGCTTTAAATATGCTACTGTGCTTGTAAATGATATTAAACAATAGGTCAAAGCATTATAAGTCCTTCATTAATCATTTAAAATTTGTTAACACACTTTATTGTAAACTTTTTAAGTGCAAAGAGGACTCGTTTTGGAATTGAAGAAATAAAAGACAACTAACATGAAAGCACAAACATTCAGTACAATAAGTAGTCTTAAATAAATAAATAAACCAGTCTTTTAGCCTGCTTTTAGTGTTTGCCGTTTTGATAGGACTAAGACAAGACTTTTTCATTTATGTTTTTATTTATGTTTTTATTTACATTTTCGTTGTTGATTATATTTTACTATCTTATTTTATGTCTGAATTATTGTACATAATAATAAACGAATAATGAAAATAAATTACTAATGAAAATATGCCTAAATAAATAATTTATTTAAAGATATTGTGGCGAAACACTGAGAAACGGTCAGGGGAATGGTCTAAAGAGCTTAAGTTGAATGCTGCTTCATCAAAAGCAAAAAAAATAAATTGACCTACCTTAAGCAGATCACTAAAAGTATAATAAAAATTATTTTTTGCTATATCTCTCTCTCTTTCTCTCTCTCTCTCTCTCTCTCTCTCTCTCTCTCTCTCTCTCTCTCTCTCTCTCTCTCTCTCTCTCTCTATATATATATATATATATATATATATAGATATATATATATATATATATATATATATAATTATGTATTTATTTAATTATATATAATTATAAATATATTCTTAATAAACTTCCCAGCCACAAATATTTAAAAAACACAACTTGTATTAAAACTGGGCGAGGATTAGAAAGAATAAGATGCTTGTTATATAATTTAAAATGTTATTCCTCTTGTCCAATTTCTTTATGCACATTTTTTCACTCGCTACTCTGCCAGGAACTTCGCCGCTAAAGAGCACCTTCAAAAATCTCAATCTCATGGCTCATTCTTCACGAATATAGAATTAAAATAATGGCGCGTTTCATTGTGCATCCCGCGGGTGCAACCAACAAGAGTTGTGCATTTTAGTTTAACTTTTTGAGCTATAAAGCAGTTCGGTGTTAGTTTTTATTTAAATATATCAAGCCGAAACTAAACAGCGCATTCTCTCCGCCTCCTCGTTCATAACCTGCGGGACCGGGACGCACTGCTCAAGCAGGCAATAGAGAAACTCCGTCATTCATCATAATCTTAGCTGATGTTTCGGAGTCGAAAGAATATATTAAAGAGAAATGTTCTTTTAACAGTCACTATATATTTAATCTTTTTCTTTCTTTTTTTCCTGTCATTTCTCTTCAGCAAATTATATTTTTTAAAGCTGCTTGATTCTTTTAAAACCGAAAGCAGAGCCCGTCAATTGGTGTTTTTCCATATACGTTTATCCTACGATAATTTATCCTCTGATCCTTTTGCATAAAGGTTTTAATAAAAAAAAAAAACAGGTCACTTAATTACTTTCGATGTGCTAAAATATTTGTTAAACGAATGTTATTTAAAAAAAGCATATGCACATATTACAATTGTAAAATAGTCCAAAATGCATGGTCTAATCAGAAATAAAGGAAATTAGTTATATTTAATGCATAAAATAGGCTAGCTTTTTTATAAATTGAGTTTAATTGATTTGAAACTTTTAATTGCATTTTAACGTCCTGTATAAATAATAAAAGTTGCATCAGATTGATGAAAAAACGAATATTAATACCTGCAAACAGGGCCACTTTTTTTTCCACTGACTGGCAAACGCGTCAGAAAAAAAACTGCTGAATCTCTGCGAATATTTGGTTAACTTATAAAACAAATGTCTGGTTTAGTGATGTTAGTAATGCATAGAAAAATGCAAAGCAGAATTCTCCTGAGCTCATTAAACCACTGATGACAGCGATGGAATCACTGGCCCACCACGTTCTTACGAACATATTTTATTTATTAAAGGTATTATTTCATTGACCTGAACATAACCAGTTATAATATAATTACTAACCCATCGTCATCGTCATCACCGGTGTGACATTGCGCCACGACATGGATTTTCTAATACCGTCAATACCGTAATAAATCAATTTTGCGCGGCTTGAACGGCTGCATTTACATCAATAATAGCTAATTCTAAATAATAAGGCATTCAATTTTCTTCAAACGATCAGTTGTGGTCTGAATACATGTCCTTATACTACAGGGCTCGAAATTGCAACCATTTTGGTCGCATGAGCGCCCGAAATTTAATCTATGCGCCCTCATAATATATTTGGGAGCATTTGTGTGTCTGAATATAATGAATATAATAAACAGGGAGCTTTTGTTACTGCAGGAAATGCAAACGGTTCACAGAAAAGTGCACAGGTTTGCAAACCTCACCTAAAGTTATAATAATAATAATGGCGCAGATGACAGTGATCATGACATGAGGTAAATGTTGATCCACCAGCTGAGATCAATCGAGTGTTTTCGGAGAAGGTGCCCGAATCTCGATGCGTTGCATTCACCGCGTGTTCAGCGCAAATGTCCGCTAAATATAAAATCTAACACTGTACACATCATTGCCAAAGAAACTCACCTTTACTAAGTTTACACTGAAACTACAGCTCATAACAAAGAGCGGAATTGCGCTGGTGGTCATCGCGAGAATCCTGCTCTGTCTGCTCATAAATTGGTGCGGCTGACTCGCCTGCTTTATTCCACCAACACAGAGAAATGAAGATCAGCTCATAACGAGACTGAGCATTTAAAATGACCCAAACCAAAACTTTTAAAGAGTGATAGAAGTGAGACTTTCTTTTGTCCGTTCTTCCTTGAGATGTATATTATTTTGCTATTGAAAGTAATACCATGATATTATGCCATCACCGTTCAAAAGATGAAAAATACCGTGATATTAATTTTAGGTCATATCGCCCACCCCTAACAGGTAGCCTAGTTCAGTTCAGAAGTTGTTGTGCATAGAAACATTCATTTTCATAAGGCCCCATATTTAATGCGGTTTCGTTTTTAAACGCATAGGTTTTGTTACGCCATCCGTCCTATGTCGGAGTTTTGGATTTTGTGTATTCATGTTTGTGAAAAACACTTAAGAGTGGAGACCCCTTCCCCCTTCTCATAACCTAAAGCTTGTCTGTCAGGTGTTAATGGGCATCAGTGAGGCCGAAATCATGTCGCGTTTTAACTGTTGGGCTAGCTGCATGCAAACCCTGCCCCCAGAACATCCCCGGAATTAGATGTTGCATATTATTCTGTGATCTTAAGGAAAGTGTTAAGTAGACTATTTAAGTGTCTTTAATATGGTGTATAGATTATTATGCGTTATTGAAACATCAAGGGGGACGCAGCAAAGTCACTTATAAATTAAAATTGTATTATTTTATGCAATTTTATTATTTTATGCAACAGCCTTACATTTAAAACGGAAACTTAACGGCGATTATAATCAAAAAGAACTCAGCCTATAAGGCTAGATGTTTTCTTTCCCTTATTTATTAATTTATTTGTTCATGTGTTTGGCGCATGTAACTTGTGTGCCATCGGAAAACTAGTGTAATGACGGCAAGCCATCTTTCCCAGACTCGGGGCAAAGTCCTGCCTCTCCTTTCACTCCGTCCCGAAGCCCCAGCTGGCCCTCCTGGCATCCTCTGCGTAAAACATATGCTTGATAAGTTGACGGTTCATTCCGCTGTGGCAATTACAGACTAATAAAGGGACTAAGCCAAAAAGAAAATGAATGACGAATGAATAAATAAATAATAGTAATAAAATAAAAATAAGGTAATAATCTTTACACACAGATGCCGCGTAAGTGGCCTTTTTTAATTTAGAGATGGTACATTTGAATTGCCTCTGCCACTTCTTCCCCCACCTCAAACCTGAAAGTTGAAGAGAGAACTATAGCCTATTCACACCTTGATGCCTCAGCCTCAATAGCAACAGTTCACAGCCCATTTACGCCAAGACAGTGCAAGTTTAGCGGAAGAATGTCAAATCAAAATCACGCAGATGAAGCACACCAGCAACTACTATAATGAAACTATTAAAATGGCATTGGCATAACTAAAATAAATGTTTATTTGCAGCAGCTTTTTTTCGCGCAACAGAAATGCGGCGTTGGGAAGCATTTAATAAATAAAAGCAGGGTTAATAGTGATGTGATTCAAATGATGGATCTGCGACAGAGAAACTAAAGGTTTTGGGAAACACTCATCACTATATTCTTTCCCCCCCAAAACTATGCATAGTTCACCTGCAAGTTACTGTACGTCTTTGTTTGGGAAAGCACAGGTCCGCTGGTGCCGCGCGCCTCTTTCTCTGGGCCAAAGCGAGGTGATTTTAAAAATATTAAAGATATAGATTAATTAAATATTCAGCAAATGAGACATTTATTTAATATTTCACTATGCATTTCATCTGATAGGCTAATCTTTATAGCTTAATTAAACACATATTGTCAAAACCCACACATGTATGAAAATGAAAATGGCATTTATTTTATTATTAGACTCCGATTTGTTATTTGTTGCCTAGGCTATTTTCACATTTGAGGTGCTTTATTGGCATGACAAATAACTGTACATTCGTATTGCCAAAGCAGTGCAGCGTCACTGCGGACAAAGACAGTGCAAAAAGGGCAGTAGTGCAAACAATTATGGATATAACACAAAGAAAATAAAATAAAAAAATAGAATAATAAAAATAAAAATAGAATCAGGATAAAGGTAATGATATAGCCTATTATCAAAAGTAAGTCCACAAATAAAGAGTTAGAGTATTTGTGTGTTGTAGACAGTGGAGCGGGTATTGCTGGTTGAACGCACAACTAACAGCGCTTTGTGCTGGACTTTACACCTGCTTTGATCTGGTGCAGGCATAAATGCACATGCGGTGGAGGCGCACTCTAAACTCACACTGGAGAAAACTGGACTAGTGGATATCACGAAGACACGCAGCTTAATTTATTTCATGTTTTGCTTAACTAATTCTTTGAATAAAACTATTGAGCTATAAAGGGAAAAAACGCAGAAGAAATTTGCCATTATATTAATTTTAGCACAGCTGCCAGTCATTTTCACATTAGTTTTTCAGTTAGGGATTAATATTAAAGTAGCCTAGTAAAAATGTCTATACTATAATATTATAATTTGTTATATCCATTATTATTATTATTATTATTATTATTATTATTATTATTATTATTATTATTATTAAGCTATACAATTGTCAAAACGCAGAACCCTTAAAAAAATTTGCTTTCATTTTGACATAGCTAAAGCACACGTTTAAAGTTATGTAAAAAAAACATCCCATTCTACAGCAGCAGTCAAGTTAGGACACTTAAAAATGCCTTTTGCGTTTGAAGATGATCGACCTGCGAAGTTATGTTTACAGTGTTATAAAAGAAAAAGGTAGGCTATTCAGTGCGTGTGGATTTACCGTAGACAGGCTTTCTGTTTGGCTAATGCCTAAAAATTTAACTAAGTAACACATTAATTTTAGCAAATATTTTTAAATGGCATTTAAAATTTAAATTCATTTTTTTTATTTAATTTAACATTTAAATATAATTTAATTTAAAACATTTATTTTTTCCTCGCTGATTTTGGTTGGGTAATAAAGCGTGATGACTCAGATATGATCTGGTTTAGCTTGCATGTGTGGGCATATTTTGACGTCTTTACCTAAAACTTTAAACATTTATAATATTTAAAATAAAACGGAAAGAAATAAGGAGACTAACATAATTTAAACCACTTGTTTGGTGCTTAAACCATGATCTTTCTGCATTAATGTAAACGGTATCGTTGCCTTCATTAATAAAATCGGTAATAGCGAAACTGCATTATTATTACTATAAAAAGTAGGACTATATCGGTAATGAATGAATAAATAGCCTAAATAAAAGGAACAAGAAAGGACCAAATTCAGTCGTCAAGTGCAATGGGATTGCGCCCTTGCACCCTCATTTATGATATCCTGCCGCCGGGCCTGCTATAGCGAAACTTTATTGTTTGAGAAGAAACAAAAATGGAAACTGTGCATGAAAACCTGGCTGGGAAGACGGCGATAACATGAATTTTCTGTTCTTCAACGAGAAAAAAAAAAATCGCAGACACGACACAATGACGGCGTTAATTATACAACGCAGTGTTTACGGTCATATTAACAACTAACATTAATATCAATAACTCCTCTGGCTTTAGACTTTACCTTTTAGAGCTTGTTCTTGTCGGCGCAATATAAGTTTATTGCATGTATAGCTACGAATCAGATTATGAAGAATGATTAAGAGCATGCTTATCCTTTATTTCATCCTTTCCGTATGTGTTTTATTTATTTATTTATTTATTTATTTATTTATTTATAATTTTTTAAATAATGATGACAATATTCACTGTCTAAGCATTTCTCGGTATACTACCAACAAATTACGCCCCTGTACCCAAGTAGCCTACCTAAGTTAATTTACATTTCATGTAAAACAATAAGAAATCAAAAAAGGCCAAAGTATTATGCTAAATATCCGTACAAACGAACATGTTTGGTGTTTAACTTTCGTTGATAAAACAACACAATACAGCCTATAATAATGTAGCCTAGTTAAATAGAAATAACTTTAACTGCTTGAAACAGTAAACGTTACATTTTAGAAACTTCACAAATACTAATCAATAATAATATAAATAGTAACGAAGAACAAAAATATTAGCCTAGGCTTGTAACAAAGTCAGATGTTGAAAAAAAAACTGCGTCTCTCCGCCTTTTGTTTTCTATTCATATTTTAAATTCTTTGCCAGAAAAACTAACATGTTGACTTTGTTCGGTTTAAGCGGAGACTTATTTGAGATTACAATGTTTCCAGCAGCACTGAGACGGTGTGCCTGTGGCGCATGCAGATACTTTTTTCGCAACCGTGGCAAAGAGGGTATCTTGCTCCGCCGCCTGCATTTTTTTGGAAACCAGCTCTACATCGCGGAGCGGCGCGTTCTCAACTACCAAATATGCTGCTCCATTTCTCATCAACGTCTACTATTTATCAGTTTCTCTTTTGTATTTGGCCATTTTTGATAGGGCCTCTCTGCTATACCTGGCTGGACTAGCTGGGCATTTGCGTTCAGTAGATGACACCGGAGCTGGCTCCGCATTTCATGGGCTGGGTGACATGACCGCAGCTCTGGAGGTTCGACGTGTTTGTCCATTTAACACTTATTTTTCTGCCTTTTATGGTTAACAAAAAAAAAAGAAGCCCTGCACTCTTTTGTATGTCACTAGAAAACGACTGAATCAGCTGGTGTGCGCGAGTCGAGTTGCTGTCGATGTTATAATTGTAATTTTAATAATATTGTAATATTCAAGATCTATAAATACAACTCTGGATAACTTGAAACAGCGACCACGAGTACTCTCCTCCATCTTTAAAAGTTTGCAATACTCACATTGACAACCCAAACCCCGCTGTCACCTCAACAGAAGTGCTTTCATTTGACTGAACAATGAAACAGAAGTAACACGCTTTTCCGCTCGAGCACACAGCACACAACGGCAAAACTTGAAGCGCGCTGACCGAGCATAAGATCATGTTTATTACTAAGAAAACTAACTCAAAATTATATTTTAATTGAACACATCTGATCACATAAGGTACGCACAGAAAAGTCTGTTTAGTGTTGTGGAAAGGCAAAGCTGAATATCTGTGGTTAAACTGCCACCCAGCGGTCAAAAGCTGCTGGCGCACCAAGTACCGCTGTCGCCGCGGTATGAATGGCGCCAAAAGGAACACATTGAAGTAGTAACATCTGTAAGTTGTCCTGTGTTGTTTCAGCTCATTTTAAATAAGAAGTTTGAACAAACAGCGAAAGTCTTTTTTTATTTTATTTGGAAAAATAGTGTTGAAAAAAAAAAAACCCAGAGCATCACACTGCCCCTTGCGTTTATTTTACCAGGAAACTGCAACTTGTTTAAATATCTTTAAGAATGTTTTTGCATTTTCAAAAAAAAAAAATTATGGCTGGAGCATGTATTTCTAATGAGCCTGTTTTGAAAATAAACATTTATCAATTAGTACTTTTATTGATTTTTTTAAATACATAAGTATTTAAGTACATAATTAAATTTATAAGTAATTTTGTTTTTTGTTTACTTTTTCTGGATAGACACTTCACATTTCTGGGTTTCTCAGTAGCAGAAGGCATCATAGCTGGGTAAACTTAGAGCGTAGTGAAAGGGAGAGTGCAACAAATCTTTTTTTTTACAACCCTATTTGCTGAAATAATAAACGAAAAACTTCTCGATAGTGTTATCAAGACTTTCAGAAAAAGGAAAAAAATTGTCTGAGACTGATGACGGCAGCCAGATAAGAGAATAACATCAAATTTACTCTCAGCCCTATAGATGCTGCATTACAAACAAATTTGACGCAAAGTTTATATGCAGGAATACATACATACATATGTATACGTGTATATGCATACAATGCATAAACGTTCACAAGTTTAAAAAAATAAAAATAAAAATAATAAAAAACTTCCAAGGATTTAAGAATATGATGACTGTTAAATATGAAAATGGTCCATTACATTTTTATGAAGCTATCTGTACTTTTACTCAAGGGCTTGAATTCTATACTTTGTCCACAACTGGATGTCTGCTTTATATCTGATTTTACAGTATTTTTCATGTGTCTGTTCACAGGCTGTGAGTTATATGCATTCTGCGGTGCTCTGTTTGGAATTTGCTCAATGATCACACTCATGATTATTGCAGTAGATCGATACTTTGTGATCACTCGTCCTTTGGCCTCTATTGGCGTTATGTCACGCAAACGAGCCTTGCTGATCCTCTGCGCTGCCTGGGCTTACTCTATGGGCTGGAGCCTGCCCCCCTTTTTTGGATGGAGTAAGTAAATACAAACACTAGAGGTGTTTTGCCTGTAAGGAGTTGAGGGAAGAGTTAATTAGAGTCAGAAATGCTGAAGATGTTGAATGGGACAGGTCAATTAGAAATGGTCACATTTTCAGTACATCATATTTGAGATTGTTTTTGTTTCCAGCAAGCATTTTTTTTGTAGATGTAAACATTCAGATCTTGACTTAAACAAGGCTACATTTGTGCTGTCAGTGAAAATCCAGATATCTTAAGATGTCTAACAATACTCCAAAAATATACTAGTCATCAAAAAGAAAAGAATGACTACACATGTGAATCTGTCTAATCCCAGCAGGCACAGACCGTCAACATAACGTCATATTTTTGTTGTACCCCAACATTGTGGGGACGCTGCATTTTGTTTGGAAATGAAAATCAGGTTGACGTCAGAACCCAACATCAAGCTGATGTCAATGTCCAACGACAAACTTAAAAATCAACCAAAAAATCAACGTGTAATGATGTTACAGCTTGACGTTGTGTGGACGTTACCACGATGACATCTATCAGACGTTGCATTTTGGTTGCCATACCTGGCGAATAATTGTCAGTATTACATTGGTTTAAGATGTTGGCTCGACGTTGGATTTTAGTCACTTCCCAACACAACCTAAATTCAACCAAATATCAACGTGATTTGACATTGTTATTGGACGTCAAAGTAATGTTGTCCTAAGATGCTGGCAAGACATTGAATTTTGGTCACCTGACGTCACAACCTGAATCTAACCTAATATTAATATCTTATGATGTTGTGTGCCTGCTAGGATCTTTCTATTTGATGACAATTCTAGTTTTTGACTACTATTAGAAGTCCTTTACATTTTTACTGACAGCCCAGATTCAGTTTATTATGTAGTTAGTATGTTTAGTATGTATTGGCAAGTTGCAATGTTATTGACATCTATTAGACATCTTTTAAACAAAATCACTTGGTGGGTTGTTAGGATAAAAAAAGTCTTAGAAAGGTAAAGGTTTATACTTCAGACAAAATCAAACATAGATTTTGATTTAATTTTAAACGAAATTAGGCCAAAGTTTAAAGTTCAGTTCAGGAGTTTGAAACAGCTCTCTTTAGATACTTTGATCTTGTTGATAAACGTATTCAAACTACTATTGGTCAGTGGTGAAACAGTCCACGTGACTTCAGTTGTTAATTGTATCCATATGAATCCCCAAGAGTGATTTTGTGCGGCAAAAATTTTTAATATATATATATTTTTTGCATATAGTTTTATAGAATTATAGTAAACCACTGAAGTCACATGGAATGTTTAGATGTTTTGCTTTTTTTTTTTTTTTTTTGGATGTTAAACGTCTCTGGACCATTACTATCTATGGAGGATGAGAGAGCTCTTGGATTTCATCTAATATAACTTATTTTTGGGGGGACCTTCCCTGAATTCTTAAAAAAGAAAACCTGAGAGGAAATCATACCTCCTCATTTCTGAAGCCCACACTACTGTACATACACTCAACAATATGTTATTATATTTTCTCCTGTCAGGTGCATATGTTCCTGAAGGTCTGCTGACATCCTGTTCGTGGGACTACATGACCTTCAGTCCTTCTGTTCGAGCCTACACAATGCTGCTCTTCACTTTTGTATTCTTCATTCCCCTCTTCGTCATCATTTATTGCTACTTCTTTATCTTCAAGGCCATCCGTGAAACCGACAGGTAAACTGGTTTAGTACGTCTTACTGGAGAAAAAAAAATCTGTAAAGTAGAGGTTCATTATTTATCAAAAAAAGAGATCAATTTTAGATTGGTGCTTTGTTGTGTTCTTTACAAAGACGTGGTTGATTAAATATGTCACTGCGTAAACTGATGTGCATTGTATTTATCTGTTTGTTTTCACATCTGTATGATGCGAATAACAGAGCTGTGGGGAAAATCAATGGAGAAGGAGGACCCAGAGATTCTATCAAGAAGATCCACAGGATGAAAAACGAGTGGAAGATGGCAAAGATAGCGCTTATAGTGATCCTGCTGTATGTCATCTCCTGGTCTCCATACTCCTGTGTGGCTCTCACTGCTTTTGCTGGGTGAGAATCAGCATGTTTTACACACACCATCCAGAACTTTTGGTTGCAATTTACAATGTACTTAAAGTTTAATAAGCGATTAGTTGACTTTACTTTAAAAAGTAAGTAAACCAGTTTCTCTCAAAGCGATAAATTTGACGTTACTTAAAAAGGTGAGGAAACTCATTGCCTTAAAATAAATTACTTAATTAGGTGCCTAATTATAAAAATTAAATCCTCTTAAACAATTCCAACTCTCAAAAAAAATATTTTGCTGCTTGTTTAAAGTAAATTGGAACAACACAATTCTCTATATTTTTTGGGACAACTTAATTTTTTTATGTTCAATCCACTTAAGTTTGTAATAACGATTAAGTTAACTTAATAAATTTGTGTTGGGACTACTTGAGGGAATTGTGTGGAATCCATATTTAAATTAAAGTGAAGTTACAATGGGGTTACTTACTTTTTTAAGTAATGTATTCCTTTTTACAGTGTACATAAGAAAGTACTGAGCTTAATTTACTGATTTTATATGCTAATACATGATGTAATACATGTTTTTTCATGCACCTGTCAGTTTGGGCTATTCATGAAGTGATTTAAAAAAAACACTTTTTCATTTATAGAGAAATTGTTTTCTATGGAATTATTTCTTGTGGATCCATAGTAGCAAAGACTATAGAATACACAAGACATGTCATTCGTATTGTTTTGAATAGGGAAAAGTGTAACAGTCAATATAGCGAATAAAGCCCGCCTTCTAGTACAGGAGCCAATCATCAATCGCTATAGACTGACAATAATTCGGGGGAGGAGCTCGAACCAGATGTGAGTTTCTGCAGATTTTGTGTGATTCAAACGTTTAGAAATGAAACTAAAGGCACAATTGTTGTTTCATTTAACTGGTGATTGCTAATATGAAATTCAATCGTAAGCTTGGCAAGCAGTTTTGGAGAATTTGATGTTTCCCCAATCAAACTGAATGCCCGTGCATATTGCCTGAGGGGTGTTTTTTAAAGATGGCCGCCCAGTGAAATTACTTACCTTAAAGGGACTTTGATAGTAGACACATTGATTCTAATGCGTCAAAAATTAAACAAGAATTTTGAACCTGACGTCATCCAATATTCAGATTTTTGTTCTAGAAATGTATTCAAATTAACACATTTATTGAGATAGCTCCTCATTTGCATATTTTAACAACATTTTAGAACTTTTAAAACAAACATTTTAGTTTAGGTCACAATTCACAGTATTAACAAACCATGAACTAGCACTACTACCTTAATTAACTACTAATTAGCTGTTTATTAATAGTGAGGATGTAGAGGTTGAGTTTAGGTTTTGGGTAGGATTAGGGATTCAGAATAAGATCGTACTTTATAACAACTAATGAACAGTTAATATCCTAATAATAGGTTGCTAATAAGTCAGTAGTTAATTGCAAAAACTATGACTAATATTAAAGTCTTTCCAAAATGTTTGCTATTTTTAATGTAGTCAGTCAACTTGAAATTATTGTCATTACCATTTTTGTTTTGATTTTTTTTTTTTCATTACCATATTCAGGGGTAGGTTTATGGATAGTATATTGTTATTACCCAGTTTATGCAATGACTATAAATATATAATATTATTCGAGAAACAGAATTGTAAAATACAGAGCTAGATTTTTATTACAACCTGCTGGATGATGTTATGGTGGACTTTGGCTTTTCTTATAGCTTTTTATTCATTTATAGCTACTGGAGGCAACCAAAATAGCTTAATATTTGATGGATGAACTTCAGCTGCCAATGTCACTATATTTTTTTACACAATATTCACTGCTAGCACAAAAAAAAAAAAAGATTTGACTTCAGTTGTTTGTTCAGACAGTGCATAGACTCAAAGCAGAAAGATATTTAACAAGAGCAGAAATGGTTTTAAATAAAAGATAATTAATATTGTCTATTCATGTGATTCAGCATATAGTCCAGTTTTCTCAAGAGAGAAGCAAACATTTTTTCAAAGTATTTCATGAGTGTAGCCAAGAAGAATTTCTTCTTTAAAGTACAGACATTGCTGTTTCATTTCTGTGGCACTAAAGTAAATAATTGTCTACACAATATGATAATTTGACAAGAAAGGCTTAAATGAAAATGTAAATCTTCTAACATATTTCTGAAATGTACAAACATTCAAATGTATGTACATATAAATCATAAATATGATAAGAGAAAAATCAAACAACTTATAAAAATATTTAAATCACTGTATATGTATTTAATATTCAAATCAATAGAATAGAATAGAATAGAATAGAATAGAATAGAATAGAATAGAATAGAATAGAATAGAGTACATCCGGAAAGTATTCATAGCGCTTCACTTTTTCCACATTTTTTTATTTTACAGCCTTATTCCAAAATGTATTAAATTCATTTGTTTCATCAAAATTCTACACACAATACTGACAATATGGGAAAAAAAATTTAAATTGTGGCAAATTTATTAAAAATAAAAAACCCGAAAAATCACATGTACATAAGTATTCACAGCCTTTGCCGTGAAGCTCTAAATTGAGCTCAGGCACATTCTGTTTCCACTGATCATTCTTGAGATGTTTTAGCAGCTTAATTGGAGTTCACCTGTAATAAATTCAGTTGAATGGACATGATTTGAAAAGGCGGGAGAGAAGGGCCTTAGTCAGGCAGGTGATCAATAACCCGATGGTCACTTTGTCTGAGCTCCAGCGTAATCCTGTGAAAAGAGGAGAACCTTACAGAAGGACAACCATATGTGCACCAATCCACCAATCAGGCCTGTATGGTAGAATGACCAGACAGAAGCCACTCCCTACCTCGAATTTGAAGGACTCTCAGACCATAAGAAATGAAATTCTCTGGTCTGATGAGACTAAAATTAAACATTTTGCTGTGAATGTCAGGCGTTACATTTGGAGAAAACCAGGCACCACTCATCCCCAGGTTAATACCATCCCTACAGTGAAGCATGGTGGTGGCAGCATCATGCTGTGAGGATGTTTTTCAGCAGCAGGAACTGAAAGACTAGTCAGGATAGAGGGAAAGATGAATGCAGCAATGTACAAAGACATCCTAAATCCTGAACAACTCGGTGAATGTCCTTGAGTGGCCCAGCCAGAGCCCAGATCTAAATCCTATTGAACATCTCTGGAGAAATCTGAAATTTCAGAATATTCAGGGGTATTTTGTGCAGAATTTTGAGGAAATCAATAAATTTAATCCATTTTGGAATAAGGCTGTAACAAAAAATATGTGAAAAAAAGTGAAGCGCTATGAATACTTTCCGGATGCACTGTATATTAGAATAGAATAAAAGAAAATCATAAAATGTAAAATTGTAATACATACAATTGTAAAACATAAAATAACATATAACATAACAACATATAACATAACATAGCATAACATATAACATAAAATAACATATAACATAACATAGCATAACATAACATAACATAACATAACATATAACATAACAACATATAACATAAAATAACATACAACATATAACATATAACATAACATATAACATAACATATAACATCATATCATAAAACATAACATAACAGCTTATAACATAACATAACATATAACATAACACAATAGATAACATAAAATATAACATAACATATAACATAACAACATATAACATAACATATAACATAACATATAACATAACATATAACATAACAACATATAACATAACATATAACATAACATATAACATCATATCATAAAACATAACATAACATATAACATAACAACTTATAACATAACATAACAAAACATAACATAACATAACATAACATAACATAACATAACATAACATAACATAACATAACATATAACATAACACAACTGATAACATAAAATATAACATATAACATAACATATAACATAACAACATATAACATAACATATAACATAACATATAACATCATATAACATAACATAACACAACATAACATAACATATAACATAACATAACATAACATGATAAAATAAAATTAATAAAATACACAACATGAAGTTCGCTGGTTCGGGTCAGTTCTGGACCAGTTGGCATTTCTGTGTGAAGTTTGCATGTTCTTCCCATGTTCGCATGGATTTCTTCCGGGTGCTCCGGTTTTCCCCACAGTTCAAAGACATGCACTATAGGTGAATTGAATAAACTAAATTGGTCGTAGTGTATGTCTGTGAATGAGTGTGTATGGATGTTTCCCAGTACTGGGTTGCAGTTTGAAGGGTTTTCGCTGAGAAAAACATATGCTGGATAAGTTGGCGGTTCATTCCGCTGTAGCAACCCCTGATGAATAAAGGGACCAAGCGGAAGGGAAATTAATGAACATAACATAACATAACATAACATAACATAACATAACATAACATAACATAACATAACATAACATAACATAACATATGTAATATTATAATAAACTCTATTTTACCCAGACTGTGTGAATTAAATATTTTTTTCTCATTTTAATGATCTCATATCCCACATACTGTACATGCTGTTTCGCATTTCAAACAGACAGAATCATTTTGCTCATTTGCCTCCTCCTTGGCTGTGTTTGGATGTTATGTGGGTTGAATGAAATGAAAGCATATGAAATGATGTGTAATGCCGTGTTCTCTTACTCTTTTCACAGATACGCAGACATGCTGACACCCTACATGAACTCTGTGCCCGCTGTGATTGCCAAAGCATCTGCCATCCACAACCCCATCATCTATGCTATCACTCATCCCAAATACAGGTTTGATGATGCTGAGCTCGAGCCTTTAATATAAAGTATTTTCTTGCTGCTGATTTAAGTACTGTACGGTGACTTCACAGTGAGCAGTAGCATGTCAAAATTTAAAAAATAACAGCACTACGGTTTAACTTCAGCAATTTGTTGTATTAAAAATGTGCTAATTTCATATAACAATCTTGAATACAAACTAGTGTAAAAATGTTATTAAAATAGTGTTAGCAGAATATCTTTAACAAGGCTGTTAAATATCATTACTGTTAATTATTCATTTATTACGGAATATTAGTGGTGTAATTTTACTTATTTATTTATTTGTTTATTGGTTTGAAGGAATAGAAATAGAATAGAATATTTTGTTATAATATAAAGGTCTCTCATATCACTTTTGTACAGTGGCCGAGAGAGCTTAACGTTCTGCAATTTAAGAAAACATGTGCAATTAAGAATAATTGCAATCTTGCAATCTTCACACTTGTGCAAATCCTCACAAAGCAAACACATTTTTAAAAAATGCGCTGCATTTTCTCACAACACAAACAGTTTACAAAAACACGCTGCATTTTCTTACAACACTTTCAAATAGCACGGAACCCAATGGAAATGCTTCAAGGGGACCCTAAAATGTGACGGACCTGCCGATTTATGTTATATGCTGCGTCCCAATTTGCATACTTATACTACACCCTAAAAGTATGTACTTTTTTGTGAAGGAAAAGTACACACTTTTGAGTGTGTAACAGAAGAGTATACATGTTTTTGGCACATACGACTTCCTCGTTAACAGATCGTTGTGTTGCTTGGTTATGAGCCCTGTCAATCCTCCACACATCATCCACATTTTTTTCATATTAATTTCCTACCTTATTGGAGAAGCTGCAGCAGCAGGTTAATCTCCCATTCACAAGTCTTTCATGCAGAGAAATCTCCTCAGGTCTTTGGGTAATTCTGCATTCAGACGTTAATGTCCAAACACGTCTTTATATAACTTCAGTATTGTTGTTGCAGATGAAATATAACACAGAAAATGGGATTAAAATATGTTCCAGTGGGCTAGATATTAATTAACAGTCATACAAACATCTTTACCGAAGCCTCTCTACTTGACGGTTGGTTTCGCGCGTCCATGATGTTTGTAGTTTGTTTACACTTTTCACCTGCGTTTGTAGTTCTAATCAAACTCACATCCTATGCACAATGTATTGTGGGCAATATCAGCGGTTAGAGTATGGACATTTCTACTCCGAGTTTTTACCGAAAATAGTAAACCATACGGGAACCTTTGGCATACTCTTTTCAACATACTACGATTTGGGACATACTAATTCTACTTTCAAATACTATTTAAGACAGATAGTATGCGAATTGAGACGCAGCAATTGTTATTTAGGCTAATGAACTACAAAAGACAAAGGAATCAGGATGTTAAAATAAACAAACAAAATCTAACCTTTCAAAGATCACCTACAACTTCACTGAGCAATAGTCACGGCACAGCTCCGTCCATCACGTTTTTTAGTCCCCTTGCCATTGCCAGTTTAGCAAATTATATTTCAGTATTTCAGTATGTCACAGTATTTCGTAATTCATTCATTCAGTTAGAAAGGCTCTCTAAGCATGCGTCCGTGACTGAAATGTGACCTCCGGTGGACAGTAGCAGACTCTGAAATGAGATGCAGACTTATACTTTCACATGAGGTGGTTATTAATTAGCAAATAATATCAATAATACAAACATAAACATTAGGTGAGCAGGTTACATTGTAACCCTGTGTCCTAACAACACGCTACATGACAGGATTTGCAAACAAGACAACAGAAATTTAAATACAGCCATTCAGAAGCATAGAATAGTGCACTTACTGCACTCCAACAAAATGGTTTGGTTTAAAATCTAATTAATACATATTAAACCTCTTTAATATTATTAAATGTACATGCTGAATGACTGATATTTGTTGGCTTGCACCGAGTCATCGTTCTAAAGTTCCATTTCAAATGGTTTATTTTATTTTCAAGATCTGAGATGAACTATTTGCTGCTGCTTTTAGTAGTATAGCCATAAATGTCATGTAAAATGGCATTCAAACTCACATTATTAGCATTTAACACTGAATAAAGCACATGCGGTGTATCTGAGGTGATCAATTTATCCAGTTGCTCAGCTGCAAGAAATAGAAGCCATTTCTAAAATATAAATTCGAGGTGTTCGTAGAACAAAAACTTCTTTTAATATGGAAAATATTCCTTCTTTCGCGTGCTATTACTTTTATTTAAAGCACAACATAAATAAGCCTTAAATCAGCCTTTAGGCTCGATAACCAGCACACGCTTGTTGATGTCGTCAATCTGGCAACCCGCTCTTGCGTGTTTTTTGAATCAGGAATGCAATACCTAGTTCAACCACTGGGTGTCAAACTTACACATTGCACCTTTAAGTACTTTTTTGACACTCTGCAGCTCATATCAGCGCCTGTCCCACACACACAACATACACATACACACGAGTTGCTATTGGCAGTTTACAGGGACAGTTTACTTTTAAAATCCACTTATATGGTCCTAGCCCTAAATCCAACCCTCAGAGGAAATATTGAATGTAAATAGACACCATTAAGAATAATGATTTTTATGCGTTTTGAATTACAAGGATGTCAGACATGTCCTCATAAACCACCATAATAGAGTTCTAGATCATACCTTGGTCCTTATACAAAAAACTGGACCAAATACAAAGTTCATTTTGTTTTAATAACACTGAGGAGATTCCACGTCAATCCTTATCCAAAAGTGGTGGAGAGATATTTTATATCTAAGGAGAGTAAAGGAATTAAATGAAATGAAAGTTTTCTCTAAGTAATGTTTGGGATGAAATATGGGCTAAATTATGAATACACTCAGCAAAAGGGGCAGTCAGAGATGCATTTAAGATGCATCAAGCAGGATTTCTATCTATTTTGAATTATAAAACAATGGTGATTGAGGCTCATGTGATGTCATTTCAATGTATTTAACTCCTATTATTCAGCTGTTAAGTGTATCCAGATTTTCATTCTACATCACCTTTAATAAATGCAATATTTTACATAAATGTAATAGCCTTGATCCAAATTGAGCACCAAAGCAGACCTGACTCAGTAACCATCTGCTCTAGTTTTTTACACACTCTGCTTTCCAGTTTAGAAAGGTCTGTCCAGTGAAATGAAACCTTGTTTTACAAAAAAAATGCATGCTGCGTGCTTCAAGGCTTGGCAGACCTAAATCGATCAGTGGCTTTGTGTTCAGAGAGCAAGCACAAGTACCTTGAAATGACAGAGGTAGATTCTGACCTTTAAAAGTCAGATTTACTTCAGATTGATCTGCTGTGAATGCGTTGAGCCATGTGTTGCTCATAACCGATCTGTGGTGAGACACACAAGAATAATGCCTCGACATGAAGCACTTGAAGCATGAGGTCATCACTTACACATAACCTCAATTTAAGGTCATCCTTACGAAGGATTGATAAGTGACACAAGAAACAGCAAACACAATATTCTCTTTCCCTATTAAACAATTAAATATTTTCCACAATTATGCATTTTTAAAAATCAACTCATTCTGTTTGTGAATGCAAAAGATCTGCAGTTTTAAAGGTCAAAGTACATGATGAATGAAGTTATGGTTTCCTAAAGAAAGAACAGATTTTGAACTTAAACAAGTTGTAAGTCATTCTTGTTTCACTTTGTTACTTATCTTTATTCATCTATGACAAATTTGCATAATTACAGCTTAGGGATTGCTACCTGCAAGCATCCATTCTGACCCACAAAGAGTTTAGTTGGGTCATTGTTATTGACATTAAATTTAATGTAGAGACAAAACATGTATTCTTTTGCAACTTATGCACACACTGTAAAAAATATCTGTAAATTAGCAGTTTTCCATATTTTGTGATTCATGTTTTTATTTTTTTATTTTTGATTATGCTTTTGAATCGCACTCTGAGACCTTGATTTTTCTTCTGACAATTTTTAACCTTAAAAAGGTGAAAAAAGTAACTTTTATTAAAATTTTCATAGTTTAAATTGACATATTGGCTGTGTTGGTGGTGTATATTACCCAATAAAACCTTCTGTTATTTTACAATTTTCTCTACATATTATTTCTTAAATCATTATATTATTTCAAACTATAAAAATATCTAAAAAAGAGTTGAAAAGTCGACAGAGCATCCCATAATGAATGCTATTTTTTACAGTGCACAGTGTACAACCACTAAAGATTAAGGAAGGCTCTGAAAATTTCATTTAGATATGTTAATGAGTGTTTAAATTGTGATATTTGCTATAAATGGTAGACCAATTACAACTTATTGGGCCATCTGACCAATCAAAGCAGAGCAGGCTAATGGAAAGGAGGGTTTTTAAAAAAAGCAAATCTTCAAACAAATCAATGGAAAAATGAAGTGATATGAAATATAAATATTTGAGGAAATGAATTCAATGCTGGCAGACCTATTATATATATATATATATATATATATATATATATATATATATATATATATATATATATATATATATATATATATATATATATATATATATATATATATATTAGGAACAGGGCTTGACATTAACTTTTTTTGATCACCAGCCACTGTGGCTAGTAGTTTTTTCAACATTACTAGCCACTCGCCAATTTTACTAGCCACACTTTTGTTATTGGGAAAATATGTTTTATATGCATAAATTTGACCTTGATATGCTGAAATTACTTGATTTAGATTTGTGTTATGTCCACATGCGTCCTCATTCATTTAACTTTTTGTGTGTGTTGTGTATGAGCTTGCTCAATGAGCATGAGCAAATGGGTTGTCACAATGCAATTAGTTTTTATTCCACACTTTTCAGAGCTCAAAATTAAGGATTTACCAGATTTATGTATGATTATTTCTTAGCCACAAATTTTTTAACGTGTCAAAACAAGCAAAATATAGCTGTATACAAGCACTTTTTATTTCCACAAAACCTTTATTTAAAAAAAAGACATTTAAAAAAGAATTATTGTCATGTATCTAAAATATGCACAGTAACCTGTCCAGACTAAAGGTCCCAGATCACCAGTTAACTACACATAAACGGGGGGTTAATCTCATATTAAAGAAATGTTATTGTAAAAAAAAGAAAAGATAATTAAACTATATTAACAAAAATAATTGTAAGCAAAAAAAACAAACAAAAATATGATAATGATAATGAAAGGATGTACTCACGCACATGGTTAATGTTAGGCCTGCTAATAATCTGTTCAAAGAATAATTAAAACGAACGCAGTGACTGCTCTTGCATACAGAAGGATATATATGCATATATTTAAATATTGAGCTCTTGAAAGCAGCAGGATTGTGAATGCACGATCATTGCTTTTTGTCCAGTCTATTTCAAAAAGAATCGATAGCACCAGTTGCGTTTCCTGTGATTCGCGGAAGTAAACGGGAGCACGTGCGCTTTTTAACAATCGTGTGCATCACATCATCTGTGATCGCGAGTGATCATCCTCTCATTCGGCATTCATCTGCTTTTGTTTGCTCGCGTGGAACACAGTTATTTTGGTCTGTCTTGCAGCTTCTCGATTCTATAATCACATTTCTATGAATATTGGGCCATCTTTATTGTCGAACCCTGCTTTTAAGAAAACTACAATTCAAAAATGATTTCCAACCAACCAAAGTGGCTAGTGTGAGTGTCTATCTAACCTCCAACAGCTGAAATCCACCTGCATTTGGCGGGTGTTAATGTCAGCCTTGATTAGGAACATAAAAAAATAACAAAAATAAGGGCACTTTAAGCAAAAGTTATTTGTTTTTTTTATTGACAATTTTAATTGTACTACTTTTATTAATGTGAAATGTGCTGTTTACTCTTTTTTGCAACTAAGAGTAATTGGCAAGATGTGGCTATTTATATGAAACCTATAAAACGTAGCTTTGAGTAAATCAAACAAGACTGTGACATGAAAAAAACAAATGGATTCAAAATTATATTTTGGTGCTGAATTGTCTGTGACAAACCTGAAACATGACTATGCTAGGTTTTATTACAGTGCTATACACATAGCGGGAGTAAATAAATTGTATTATTTTCATGATATTTGAGAATAAGCTTTAACCAGGTGTTTCTCAACCATGTTCGTGGAGGACCACTGGCCCTGCACATTTTCCGTTGCTGCGTCCCGATTCCCATACTATCCATCCTAAATAGTATTTGAAAATAGAAATAGTATGTCTCAAATCATATTATGTTGAAAATAGTACGCCAAAGGTTACCGGATAGTTTACTATTTCCAGTAAAAATTAGAACCATCCATACTCTAACCTCTAATATTGTCCACAATATATTGCATGTTGGATGTAAATTTGATCAGAACTACAAATGCAGTTGAAAAGTGTAAATAAACTACAAACATGGTGGATGCGCGAGACCAACCATCAAGTTGGTCGTTTCTGTGTTATATTTCATCCGTAACAACATTGTGAACTTATATAAAGACATGTTTGGACATTAAAGTCTGAATGCATAATTATCCAAATACTGAGGAGATTTATTTACATGAAATGGCAGATTATCCTGCTGCTGCTTTTCCAACAAGGTAGGTAATTAAATATGAAAGAAATGTGGATGATGTGTGGATAATTGACAGGGCTTGTAACTAAGCAACATCTGTTAACAAGGAAGTAGTATGTCCCAAAGCTTGCATACTCTTCTGTTACACACTCAAAAGTATATACTTTTCCTTCACAAAAAGTACATATTTTTAGGACGTAGTATAAGTATGCGATTGAGACACAGCACATGTCTCCTTGACCAAACACACCTGATTCAGATCTTCAGCTCATTAGCAGTAGCTGAAAGACCTGTAATGGGTGTGACAGACAAAGGAGTCATCCAAAACATGTAGTGTTGGTTATCCTCCAGGAACGTGGTTGAGAAACACTGTCCTATACTACAATAAAAACAAATGTTTTTTTTTTTTTTTTTTTAAGCATTTGCTAAAGTAATCCTGCCATTTTATCTTTTTCTGCATGTTTTTGAGCTCTTTGTTGAAAATATATAGTGCAACACTCTTCCAGGAGAACTACCAAGCAAGTTTACCAGAAAAGCCATGCAGATATGCATTTGCATGTATTTGTTAAGAAATCATCCACTTATAGTTTTGGAGTTCATAAAAAGGGCACAAATAAGCATGTATCTAACAGTTTGCCCTGCAGTCCTAATTTGTGTGAAAAGCAACAGATGTCATTGGTGTTTTACTGCCTCCTGTATATGTTTTCTCTCTCTTGTTCTGGCAGGTCTGCCATTGCAAAGTACATCCCATGTCTTGGAGTGCTGCTGTGTGTTCCTCGTAGAGACCGCTTCAGCAGCAGTAGCTTTATGTCCACACGACGCTCCACTTTGACCAGCCAGTCCTCTGAGACCAGCAACAACTTGCATCGAGCCGGAAAGGCACGCTTGTCCTCTGTATCTGACAGCGAATCAGTAAGAAAACACCTCCAGGCCAGAAACAACCCAATGAACCCATATATTTGTAGCCACATACTCCTGATTTCATGTGTTGAGTTCCAAATTCCCTTAAAATCACTTTTAGAAATTAAATTGATAGTTTTCAATCATTTTCAAGGGGTTTTTTTTATTCTACAAATGACTCTACTAATAGAACATTGTTATTATTATCTTCTATGTTAAGCTGCTTTGATACAATCTGCATTGTAAAAGCGCAATAAAATAAAGATGAACTGAATTGAACATTGTATTTACACTCTTAAAAATGAAAGTGCAAGAACTTTTTTGTCGAAAGTTCTTCAAAGAATCGTTTGCGGTGTCAGGAACATTTTCATAGTCTTCCACTATCTAAAAAAAACAAATCCACTATATATCCACTTTTGTGAACTGAAAATGTTGAAGGTTCTTCATGGAACTCTCAATGCCAGTAAAGAACTTTTATTTTTAAAAGTGTATGTGACATAATTCAGTAAAAAAAAATTCTATCAAAAGTTCACCTTGTAACTTAATAAACCAAGAACAAAATATTATGATTTATATTAAATATTGGATAACAGATCAACCACAAAGGAATTCACTTTGCAGATATTTGTAGAATTGTCTTTCCTCGTTCAAAAGCACACACAAATCTGATGCTTTTCCTTATTAGATTTTTTAAGCTTTAGCAACAGTTCACCTAAAATTCTGTTAAATACTCATGCTTTTACGTGTTCAAACCTGTTCGACTTTCTTTCTTCTATTAAACAAAAAAGAAGATATTTTGAAGAAAGCTGGGAACCTGTAAACATCGACTACTACAGTATTTTTGGTACTTTGGAAGTCAATGGTTACAGGTTTTCAGATATCTTCAGAATATATTCTTTAGTGTTAAAGGGCACCTATGATGAAAATCAACTTTTGTAAGCTGTTTGGACAGAACTGTCTGTATGTATAGTGTGTCCACTGTCAAATTGGAGAGATAACCCCAACAAGTCTCTTTTTAAATTTACTTTCATTAAAATACGACACAAATCCCAGTGATTTTGAGGCCCACCGCAACATGACATATAAGTGTGGTTTTTCCTGCCCACTGAATTGATTGACAGGCGCCATGTTTCTATAATAATATACACGTCCACTGAACTTTTTTGCAAATAAACTGGGATTAAATCATATGTTACAAGTCTTTGTAATCAGTTGCATCTCAATATAAGTTAAACTTTATAACCTCAATACAAGTTAAACTTTACACGTTTAAAACGTTTTAAAACAGAGCGTGTTTGTAATAAAGACAGTAGAATTGCTGTGTAATTCTAAACCGCTATAATCACCATGGCTGCATGGTGTCAGTAAACGTATATCTGTGAATGTGTATGTATACTGCAAACGGCATTTATGTGAGACTCATTTCAAAAAAGCTTGAATAATCTCCACCAAAAATACATGAAATAAACTTACTTGGTATTTTTGACTTGTGACCTTATTTCAGCGTCATCCGAGTTTGTCTTTGTCACTGACTGCTGTTTATCTGATGTAACGCAGGAGAAGCAGACATGCACGTCAGAGCAGTGGGCAGGGAAAACCAGCTCATATGGATTTAAAGACACAGGCTGCAAAAACAGCTACATTGTGATCAGACACCAAATTGGACAAATTCTATTTTATATAATAAATAATCTGATGAGTATTTTGAGCTGAAACTTTACAGACACATTCTGGAGACACCAAAGACTTATCTTACATCTTGTAAAAGGGGTAAAATAGGTGCCCTTTAAACAGAATAAAGAAACTCATAAAGGTTTGCAACCACTTGAGTGTGAGTAAATAGTGAGTACATTTTTATTTTGGGGTGAACTATTGCTTTAATAGCAAAGCTCTTTCTGTTGTTACTGTTTAATGTATGTTTTGTATGAACAGGGTTGGACGGACACAGAAGCAGATCTCTCCACTGCAAGTTCCCGGCCTGCTAGTCGCCAGGTCTCATCAGACATCCGCAAAGATATGTGCGATATCAAGCACAGCAGCTCTCTGAGGCTAAAGGTCAAGAGCAGAGACTCTGGCATCTTCGACAGGACCTCAGCCCAGAGTCTAGCCGACCCGAGCACCAACCGGCCCTGTGCATACATCAGCGTAAGTGAGAGACTTCATTTAGTGTCATATCTACCTCATTTATCACCAGCTCCACAGCTCACCCGGCACTCTTTGATTTATGAAATTAGGAAGCCCCATATTCATTTTAAGAGAGGAAACGACTCCATCAGATTTAAAAAATTAATTTGGAAATTTCATTCCATCCTTCATATCTCGATGACAGTTCGCTGCCCTGGTTTTAGCCAGCGCTGTACTTTGACAAATGACAAGAGTCTTCAAGAGCCTGCATGCTTATGTGTGCTAATGATGCACTTTCTGGGATTTCTTATGACTGTACATTAATTAAGTTTGAGAGAAATTGGTGCCTCCTTCACCAAGTTTTTCTTTTAAATGTAGTGGAGCTATTGCTGTCTGACATCTACATACAGCTCGTTTTAACAAGTAGATGAAGAAGTGCTTTTTAATTCGACCTCCTGGTACAGTTTTTTACCTGAATGATACATCATGGGGAAGTTTTAAAGTACACCTATTATCTGAAAACTATACTAAAATACTCTTTGTGTTAACAGTTTCATATTACCAATACCAGTTTCATGTGCTGCTTATTCAGTCCTACTTTGCAAATTCGTCACCTTGGAATTATAAGGTTCTATCTGCATTCTAAATGATTTTGAGATATTGAGCTTCAAAGTTTTTGCAATACATATTGCAAACAATATGTGTGTAACAGTTCTCTTTCATACATTAACATTACAGAGACCCAAAATGTACTCTAGATGTGAATGATCTAAGTTCTCTTCATTTTGCAAGTTGAGGTAAAACAAACATGGCAAATGCAGATAGAACCTTATATTCTATAAGGTCATTTTCCGCTTGGAATAATAAGGTTTTATCTAGCGGATAATTAATTGAAGCATTACTTTTTAAGAATTACAATCAGTCTGCTTATTAATTTAATTAAAGAAAAAAAATGGTGTTGTAACAATATGTTGATGCTTGAGAAATGTTGTAAGATGATTTTTTCTCCCTTTTTCAAATTAAGTAAGCCTTGCTAAATATTTTGTCCAGTGCAGATGTCAATTTTATGTAATTATTATGGTAATATTTATGAAATTATAGGCTATATATGAATTATTGAATTATATTTATTGAATTAAATATAAGCCTGGCCTGTACCTGGAAGGGAGACCACATGGGAAAACTAGGTTGCTGTTGGAAGTGGTGTTAGTGAGGCCAGCAGGTCAACCTGTGGTCTGTGTGAGTCCTAATGCCCCAGTAAAAGTGTAGGGGACACTATACTGTCAGTGGGCATCATCTTTCAGATGAGACGTTAAACCAAGGTCCTGACTCTCTGTTGTCATTAAAAATCCCATGGCACTTCTCGTAAAGTGTAGGGGTGTAAACCTGGTGTCCTGGCTAAATTCCCTCTCGGCCCTTACCCATCATGGCCTCCCAATCATCCCCATTCACTGAATTGTCGCAGTCACTGTCTCTCTACTCCACCAACAGCTGGTGTGTGGTGAGCACACTAGTGCTGTTGTCCTGTGGCTGCCGTCGCATCATCCAAGTGGATGCTGCACACTGGTGGTTGTGTGGAGAGACAAACCCCCCTCATGATTGTGAAGCGCTTTGGATGTATGGCCATACATGATAAATGCGCTATATAAATACCAATTAAGTTAATATCAAATTTAAAGACTTTAAAAGAAAATAGACAATGAGCAAATTGTTTAACAAAGTTTAATAAACACTAAAAATGTTTCACTGACTATTTACATTTATATTGTACATTTTAAACATTTATACTATTTACAAAATATTTCACATTTAATATATAATTTTATTTTAGTTCCTGTCTTTTTTAACAGTGTGAAATGTAACATTATATCTCTGTGTCAAAAAATGCTTCTAAATGATCACATTTACACACATCTTTTCAATTTCAGGTTTCTTCTTGATTTTGTGTGGTGCGGCATTATTTAGTCGATTCTGATTTTATGTTTCTTTCTGGTCTTTCCTGCTGTCAAGAGAGCAGTCCAGCGAAATGACAAAGAAAGCTGATCCTGATTGGTTCTTGTGCATGCAATTGAAATGCTGATTGGCTCACAGAAAGAACCTTATAGAGCCAAGCTAGAGTTTGTTTGTTTGTTTTTTTTTAAATAAAAAGTCCTAAAATGTAAACAACTTATAAAAAACATCATATAACGTAAATGAGTCATTTAACAAGAATATGTGAATAACTCAATTTTGACAAAAATGTCAGATAGAACCTTATAAATTCTAAGGTGACTAGACACACTAAACAAAGAGCTTTTCTACATCGATTTTTCTTTGCAAGTAATGTGAACGGATCATCCCTTTCTCCTTGCTGCTAATTGCTGTTCTGAAAGAACATGAACAAACAAAGGAGTATTCAAAGAAGCAGTCCAAATTGAGTTGACAAATTGTGAATCAATCAGTGTATCTACTGCAGAATGATATCAATACAATCCAGTGACCATAGCTTAACTCTAGAATGGAGCATTTTGCTAATTATAGATGCACAATATAATATATATTGTACCTATATATCCTTGCAATCTATATATCCAAATGAATCATCACTGAGTCAAAGGGAATCAAGATCAGAATTGCAATCTTAGGAAACCAAAATTGTCTCTTTATCCAACCTGAATACTTCTTTGTTTTATGTTTTAGTTTTATTTTGAGAAAGTTTTGTAGGTTTATCAGAATAGACCCACGACCCATTTTTGGATTGCGACACTGTTTCAGAGAGCAGAAAATGATCATGTGTTAATGGAATGAACCAAATCCAGCTTTTCTGCTTATCATTCAAGATGTATAATGCAAAACTGTTTCTATTTTCTTTAAATAAAAAAAACAACGTCTTATACATTTTTAAACGAACAGAACTTTCAACAGAACACAGGCCAACAGAAGCTGAGTTTGGAGCATTGCAAAGGGCATTCCTTTAAAGAGCCGACTTCAATGAGGGTCCATTACATTGAGATTAAGCCTGCTTTAATTCTCCCATCCTAATCTGTTGGTTTTAGAGAGATTATCCCCATAAACAGAAGCTCATCCTATGTCATCAAGATGAATGGCATTAGTGCGTCCACTGGGTGGCACCTTCAGCTCTGCCCATCCACCTCTTTCTTTTGATTGGTCACAGTCCAGTTTAGACAGTGGGAGCCTCAATGTGGTAATATGAACTTTAAAATGAGAAAGAGAAGTGTCTACTTCAAAAAAATGAAATAACTGAGTACTGTTAGTCAGTTAGTCTCTCATTATGGTGAATTTTATGTGTATCTTCTCCGTCCCCCTTTCAGACGGTTGGTGACAAAGATGAAATCTCCATGGCCGAGGTCAGCCTATCCAGTTGTCCCTCATCCTCTGTGAGTACTTGAATTGAACTGGATCTGTTTCTACAACCCCAAATCAGAAAAAAGATGTATGGAGAGTAAATTCTAAATTCACTTTGACTTGTAATACATTGCAGACAATACAACAAACATTTAATATGTTCCTCTTGATTTATATTGTTCTTTTTCAAAATAAACACGTATTCCAAATTTGGTTCTTGCAACACATTTCAAAAAAGTTGGAACAGTAAAGCATTTACCACTTTGTAATATTGCCATTCTTTTTTTAATGAAGACACCAATAGATGAAGTGTTTCATGTGTAATTTTGTCCCATTCAAGTCTTAAGGTGAGCAACAGCACAGGGTCTTCGTTGTTGCATTTTGCGCTTCAAAATGCACCACAAACTCTCTATTTGAGACAGGTTGGGACTACAGGCTGGCCAGTCAAGTATCTGTATCCTCTTCCTCTGCAGCCAGAACTTTGTAAAGTGTGCATAAAGTGGTTTTGCTTTCTCTTGTTGAAATAAGCATGGGTGTCGCTGGAAAAGAAGGCAGCATGTTGTGCTCCAAAAAGTACTTTTCAACATTAATTGTGCTATCACAGAAGTGCAGATTAACCCCATACCATGACAGACCCTGGCTTTTGGACTTGTTGGTGGGAACAGTCTAGATGATCCTTTTCTTTTTTTTGGTCCGGAGCACACGGTGTCCATTTCTTGCAAAAAAAACTGAAATACTGATTTATGTGATCGCAGTACACCTTTCCACTGTGTGATGGGTCATCCCAGATGCCTCCGAGCCCAAAGAAGTTGACTGCGCTTCCGGACACTTTTAAACTTTTGGCACAGTACAGTTTTGTGGATGTCACAGTAGATGACATTTCAAGATTTTTTTGTTGGCAAACTGGCGATCCTCGGCCCATCTTTGCTCCTAAAGAACTAAATCTTTCTTGCATGCTGCTTTCGTTGCAAATCATAATTACAATCACCTGTTGACACCTCCTGTTTCAAATCACATCATTGAATGTCTTGCAGGTCTGAATGACAGAAAAGAATGTGTATTTACAAATGAAATGAAGTTGACCAGACAAAACATGAAAAATTGTGTGTTCATATTGTCTGCAATGAAATACAAGTCAAAGTAAATTTGGAAATCACCACTTTCTTTTTGATGTGAGTTTTCCATACTGTCCCAACTTTTTCTGATTTGGGGATGTAAATTATGTTTAACATGTTAACATATAGGGTGTTCTTCACGCTTATAATAATATTAAATTCATTCATTCATTCTTTTTGGCTTAGTCCCTTTATTAATCTGGGGTCGCCACAGCGGAATGAACCGCCAACTTAGCCAGCATTTGTTTTACGCAGCGGATACCCTTCCAGCTGCAACCCATTACTGGGAAACATCCATACACACTCATTAACACACATACACTATGGCCAATTTAGCTTACCCAATTCACCTATACCACATGTCTTTGGACTGTGAAACCGGAGCACCCGGAGGAAACCCACGCAAACACGGGGAGAACATGCAAACTCCACACAGAAATGCCAGCTGACCCAGCTGAGGCTCGAACCAGCGACCTTCTTGCTGTGAGGCGATTGTGCTACCCGCTGTGCAATTGTGACACCATAATATTAAATTCTATTATTAAATTAACACTTATCTTCTAGTTTTAACGAAAGTAATCTGTTTGAGTTCATAGGAAATGGAGATTTTAAAAAATCAAGAAGCATAAAATAAAATCACTGTAGTTTGGTTCCTGAACAAACTCCTTTTATGGGGTAAATGACCCAAATTGGGGGTGATTTTTGACCCTGTTTGTAATATGGTTGGATGTGCACAGTAAAATGTAAACACAAGTTTTTGTATTTAAAATTAAGGGATAAAATAAAACTAATCAAAACTTGCATAAATATTAAGATAAACTGATCCAAATAGACTGATACAAGATTTCTGAAGCAAAACAAAATTGTCCTTTAGGGTATTTTAACCCACAAGGAACACTTCTGAAACCAAACGTCATTCCAAAAACCATTGTTAGCCAACTACAGTCATTCATTGTTCATTGTTCACAAACAACACAATCTGTATGGTTGGAATTACAGCTCTTGACCTGCTTATTTTCTTTCCATGACAAGTGGACCTGAATAGTGGATAGTGGATCATGAATGTGTCCAAATTAAGCAAGCTTGCATGCAGTAGAATATATATCTTTCATTTCATACACATATATATATTTCATCTTGCATGTTATAGTGTGTTGCAAAATTTAAAGCATTGTTTTGTGCATATGTGCTCCATCTTACACCAATAACCATGACACATTCAAAATCACTCACAGTAAATCAACTTTCTTCCTCATTCTGATGCTCAGTTTGAACTTTAGACCACATCTTCATGCCTAAATGCATCAAGATGCTGCCATGTGATTGGTTTATTGAATATTTGCGTAGTGGAACAGACATGCTTAATAAAGTGCCCAGTCTGAAGGAGAAATGTTATGAAAATAATAATAATGCACCTCAATCATAGATATACCTATGAGATGAGCATCCTATTTCTCAGAGGATGCTGAAAAATAACAGGTAATTTACTCTGTAATCTTTTTGGAGGTTGTGTGTGAAAAATCAAACATGCTTCATTCATACGGGATTACAATCACAGGGTCCATCTGCGAAATGCAATTTTACCTTACCTCCACAGGGAACACTTGTCCGAATATGTCTTCTATAATACAACCATCCCATAGATGTTCATGTTTATTAATCTGATTTGTAGCTCCCTCGGTGTAAATGTGGTAATAAAATATCTATTTGGTTCAACATAATAGCATACAGGATTTCATTACACTGAATTCGGACAGAAAAATAGTGTTGCTTGATCTTTATAGAGAAGGGAGACACAAATGGCACACTATAACAAGTAAAACAATCGGCATGAGGCCAAATTAAGCTTTCAGATTGTCCTGTGTTGAGCTGTGGTGTTGTTGATCACAGGCCGAGCTGCACTGTCATAAAGTCACCTCCAGTGTGTCATTATTAATAACAACAGTGACTGGAAGCGAAAGCAGGAAGCAAACCTGTCAGCGAACGCAAACACAAAAAACCTCAGTCCAGAAAGTTCTCTCGCAGATCAAGCTGAAAAAAAAAAACCTCCTGTGCTGCTGAGCATCAACATGACCTTGGAAAAACATGGTTTCACTCTACAAAATATCAAGCCAGTTCTATAATCCCAGCTTGGTCTGATTTGTATTCAGTTATTATACATGTGAGGTTTACAGTTACATTGTTGTGCTTTGTATGTGAGCTGAACAAAAATACAGAGGTGTGGAAAACATATTCATAAATATCAAATATTTTCTGTTTTATTATTTTAACTCCCAAGTATCCTAGACGACTTTTATTGGGCAAAATCATTTAGTTTTGATAAAAACATAGTTTCATTCATCTCAGTGGTTCAAAAATTCACTAGTTTTTGTAAGTTTGCCATCTGAAAAGATGAAAAAAGAGGACTCGATTCAACAAAGTGAAGTAGTTAATGAAAAAACTTTAAAAAGGACTCTATAAATGCAAATGCAGTTTCTGAAGCAAAACCCAAAATTCACAGGATCTGTGGGCTGTTTCTGGGTGCCAGAATTGACTTGACTCAATGTGCAGCAGCTATCAAAAAACAATGACAATGGAATTTCAGATAAATTTCACATCAATAATTTACATTTTAAAATACATTACAATACAAAAATATTATTTGTAACAAACTTTTACGTTTTATTTTAGAGCTATACTGATTAAGGGCCCTAACATACAACTGGCGCAATTAATCGCAAGACGTGTTTGGCATGATTTGTTGCTATTTTCAGATCAGTGCAACAGTAATTTTCAAGTTTTGTACCACATTGTTTAAATAGCAAATCCATTTGCGCCGCTTTGTGGACTCATGGGTGTGCTGGTCCATAAAGGAGGTGTGTTAAGGCGCATTGTTGGCACATTGCTATTTTGAGGAACTAAAATAGACTGAAAATAAAACTGGTCTAAAGTCCAGCGCAGAGCACTTTAGTTATGCGTCTGTGTGGGTCCAAATACTTACACATTGCTTAATAAACACATGATGTACAGCAATACACAAATATATTTACATATGAAAAAAATTAAGAATTAAAATGTTTCGAGAATTCTTATTTTCTATATAAATATTGAAAACACTACCTCCACTCATCTCTGGGTGCTTTTTCAGTTTATTCATGACAATGAGTATTAGTTATTATATGCATAATTATATTTGTTTTAATAAAAACAAGTTTAGAGTTCTCCATCAGTTGGGTTTTGAAAATGTATGCATCACCATATTAGGCATAAGAATAGGAAGTGTGTTTGGATATAACTTAGTTTTTTGACCATGCTTTGTTATTATTGTTCATTTATTCGTTTGCTGGAAATTAGAACTGAATTTAGAAATAGTTTTGTAACAAATCTTTGTACTTAACAAACAAAATATGCAGGTTAATGGATGTCTTTAGTGGACTGCGTACAACACCGTTTCCTTATCCACGAAAGTAAAGAAGTAAAAAGTAAAAGTAAAGTAAAGAGAAACTAAAGAGGCCAAATGGAGGAGGCTCATTGGTTGCAGATGGTCTGTTTAACTGTTTTCTCGCTAGTGAAGCATTCAGTTTTTCCCCTTACAAAATCCGCCATGTAAATAGCAAATGTGCCTGACTCCTATGCTGTGTTCACACTAGACGCGGAACGCGCGGATAAATCACGATATTCAAGCGGAAATAGACGTGTGAACATTTTAAGTTTACTCACTTCAATCGCACGTCAAATCTGCTTCATTCGCGTGTCTAATTCACCGAGCAATAGATGCGGATTCACGTCATGGACGGGGCTTCTGTCTGCCCAGTGACTGTAGCTTCGTTGCTAAATGGCTAACATGGATTTTATTGAGAGAATAGCTGTGCTTTAGGAAGGCTGATAAACAGTGTTGATTCATTTGAAGCCGTTTCCACTAGAGCCGAGTCCACTAGATCCATTCAGAGGTGCACCCAGCTCTGTGAGCTCATCAACTTCACCAGAAACTATATCTGAATGATAGAATCTTTCAGTGGTGCTTCAGAATGAGCCGAGCCCAGTTTGATGAACTGTTGTCCGATGTCTGCAAAAGGATTTTACCCTGGGACACCAACAACATGTCATAATCACGCCCCTACAAGAAAAAGTTCCTGATTGGTTAACGCATTGGGAATGTCCGCGGAAGTTCAGATTTTCCAACTTGAGCGATTCGCGCAAAACTTTTAACTCGCGCTGTTTTATTCGCATGAATCGCATCATTCGCGTCGCCTCAGTTGCACATATCGCGCCACAAGATGTCTATTCGGGTGTTTGCATTGACTTAACATGTAAATCACTCACGCTTGATGCTTCTTCCGTGTTTAGTGTGAACACAGCATTAAAGGGAATGGGAGATCAGACTCTGATTGGTTTAATGCACATAATGCTCAAAACACACCAATAACTCATTAAGAGAATTAACACAACCCTGTGAGACCATGTGTCGGGGCGCAGAGCATATTTTTTCCATCTTTAAGTCCCCTAAATCTAATTATTACATCCAATGTAGATTAATACATTAACACCAACATAATCAACACAGAAATATAGATTTTTATTATCAAAAACTGTAAAATAGAAAAATGTTATATAAACACATACAGTATTTATGTGTTTATTCCTTCACTCATTGTCTTTTTCTGTCTCACATCAAGGCGAATGACATCTCAGAGAAAGCAGATGAGAAAAGGCCGTTGGTTCGGATCCCATCCATCATTGTGACTTCAGAAACCAGTCCTGCTGTCTTGTCAGCGGGACACTCTTCCAGGCTCATACCTGGAGCTCCAGCAGCCACAGACTCTGTCACCGCGACTGACTGAACACTGATGCTTGGTCATCTGACTGTCTCTTCCTCATTTCTGTCTTCTTTACCCAGGGCTCAAAAAACCAACCTGCATGCAGTTACAACTGACATCTGAATTATTGTTACCTTTGCCTGTTTTCAGATGATAACCGGGCAACCATAAGGTAAACAGGGTCAGTATTTTGACATGAAAGTGGGGTCAGGACACCCATTCAGGGTTTTTCCGGTGGTATGGAGATGATCCTCTCCTCTCAGGGAAGAAAAGCAGCAGTTGGTGTCTGAGTTGTGGATTTTGGCACCGGCTCTGAATATGTGTTCAGATTCCCTTTTCAATGAGCTGCTTTGTCCAATAATGCCTGTGCTGTATAGGTCATAGCAAAAAAAAACATTGCCTGCGTCTGCACAAGATCAGAAACAACAGGTTATTTAAGAACTGAAAATTTAACACTTAAGGCCCCAGTATACTTCAAACAAAATTGGACAGCGAGCTGAAATTACATCATTTTGAACAAATCTGGCCAAAATGAAGTTGGTTTTGTTCAATTTGGCAGCTCATTATACAACAAAAATGTCTAGTTAGCAACATGAATAAACAGGAGAGTATGTACAGAGCTGGTACAGATGTATCCGCACCTGTATGATTGAGAGCAGACAGATTTAAAAGACTCTGAAGGAGTGACACACTGGACAAAAAGCTTCAGCATGTGAGGTTGTGTCTTACACTACACTCTTACACTTACACTAAAAGATTACGTAATAACAAAGTCATTATATAAATAATAACAAAGACAACATATGTTTTTACATCAACTTAATTTAGAAAGTTATTCTGGTTTCAACCTAACATTTTTTAGGTTAAAATTTTTTCAAATTTAAAAAAATTCTGTGAGGGAAAAAACATCCCACGAGTAAACTAGATTGAGTGATTCAGTGCTCTGCGTTTGGTGTGAATCCAGATTGCATTCAGTGTCTGTTCGAGGCAAACAGAAAACAATGTAAAGATGAATCTCCTATGAATAGAGAAGGCTGTTTGGCCAGATATCTAGGAAACTGTTCTCTCACAGCCACCATCATTGTTTTGTTTATGGGTACACATGAGCAACATGACCTCTATGAGCGAGACACATTTACAACCCTGCCTATTGTAGCACGGGGGTGTCGGACAGCTTGAAAACAGTATACCGTCACTTAACCCTTTCAAACGGCCTCTTAACCCTCAAATGAAGAGCTGAAAAAGAAGTTTGTTTGAAGTATTATGGGACCTTTAGATTTTACCTAGTTTTCTAGATTTTGTTCTTGCTTTGACATGTAGAGCCCTGTCTATAAGTGTGCACTGCCAATTTTACTAGAATTTTTCACTGGTACATATGTTTAAACATTCTTAAACCAAGATGCATTTAATTGAGAAGCAAAATGATTGAAAATATTTTACTTTGTTTAGTTAAAATATATCAAATTTGGGTTGAGGTTAAGAATAAAATGAGAAAACAATTCTGATAGTGTGGTTACAAAAATATATTTAAAGCCAGTGGCTACCAGAACTTTGAGAGTAAAAAAATGCATACATGCATACAGTACATGCAAAACATAATCTGGACAATAAATTGAGGTCTTATAAATCACAATTATCTGTTTGTGCAGGAAACTGAGCATTACTTACAGCAGTATTACCTTTAATCCTCTAATCTTTTAATTACAAAGGAAAACAAGATTTTTCCAACATAGACTCATTCTGAAAATGTACCCCTATATACATTTCTGGAGATCACAAATTATGTAGCCAGAGGAACTATGTATGGCTGCATTTTGTCTTTAAAACAAACTCTACAGGGCGGTATGATGCCATAGCTTTTCGTGCTTACCAGCTGACCTCTTACCTCCGTATGGACAAATTTCCTGCTTTTACCAGTTTGTCCAGTTACCTCACCATGTAGGTCAGCGGACTTGAGACGCAGAGAAAAGTTGACCAAAACGACAGAGTTCAGTCTGGCGAAGAACAGTTCCAGAAAACAGATAAAGCATAACAGAAGCCAAAAAATAAAATAAACAAGTAAATAACAGTGTGAGAATGTGGTCTAATCTGAAAAACGTGGTAAAATTCAGACAAGAGCTTTTCTTTTTCTGGATTGCTTTTTAAAACTTTGCTTTTAAACTGGATTTCTTTTTTGTCAGTTGGTTTTAGGGAAGTGGGTGTTCGGGTCAATCTGTGCTTTTGAAAACACTATTGGTTGGGTTTAGGGAAGAAGAAGGGTGGGTCCGTCGATCAGTCAGTCAGTCATTCGGTCTGTTGACAGTGGCCTCTGGGGGATGTACGCAAGAATAGCACTCGTCAGAGAAATTTGAGATCTGAAAAAGCGTACACAGCGGCCTCTGATAGATTTATGCGAGAATAGCACTCGTGAAAGAAATTTGAGATCTGAAAAAGCATACACAGCGGTCTCTGGTGGATGTGCGAAATCAAAAACTGCAAAAAACGTAGCTCCTGGGACTTATTTGGCAGTAACGAGAAATGTATATAGCGGGACGTTTTCAGAATGAGCCTGGGTTGCATTTTTCTTAAATCACTGATTGAATTTTTCGTAGGATTTAAGCATTCAGGGAGTTTAAGCGTCCATATTTGAACTTTTTTCAGAAAACATCACTCGATTTCCTTAGTAATTTGTCTTCTTTAAGAATTGTTAGATATTTTTTGTTTTGTAATTCTAAAATAAATGTATCTTTGGAGTGTAACCATGTTAGGACATAAAATCGAGGTTCATGTTTTAAAGGTGGAGTGTGTAATTAATTACATGTATAAATGTAAAAAAGATATATTTTTACTGTAGCCACTATTTAAAGAAAAAAAATTAAACATACTATAACACCATAAAATATTGTGTTGATAATTTGAACAATAAAAACGAACAACATCGTATTGTTTTAAATACTGAATGAAAAAGTTTAGGTATTATAACATTGTAATACAATCAGACATTTTATGTTATGTTACATAAACAGTTACCAACTTAATTTAAATGTGTCATAGAAAAAATTCAATACATTGCAAAAATTGGATACACTGCAAAACAGTTGTTTACTTATGTAGTATTTCCAGTAAACATATTATAAACATTCTTAAATCAAGATGTGTTAACTTCTGAAACAAAATGATGGAAGATATAAAGCAGAGATGCCCAAAGTTGGCCCATTGTAACCTTTGATTTGGCCCACCATCTCATCTGAGAGGAGAATGATGGAGAGATCGTCATTTCTAATTTGACGTAACCTTTAAAAAAAAAATCAAACTGAAATTAAACATTTCAATTAAATGTTGTAAACGAATCAGATTTTTAAAAATGTAAATACTGTCACTCAACGAATCGAGAACTATGCAGAAGACATCGGCAAGCAAATCAAGGCAAAAACTAGTAAATGAGTAAATAGAGATTGTTTTGATTCAACTGTAATAAGTTCATCATAAAATACTGTATTAGTTAATATAAAGTAATGTTTTAAAGTCATTTTTAAACCTTATTAAATAAATAAGGAGATTACCCATGGCAACTACATTTACCTTCGGCCAACTAGCCTTAATCAAGTTTGGTTTTTGGCTCTTCATTAGAAAAAATTTGGGCACCCCTGATATAAAATGTTGCTCTCTGGGAGAAAAAAACCCAGAAAAATTTAGTACCGTGGTATTTAAAACAAGAAAATGTCTACCAATTGGGGTAAAAAATAAAATGTAATTCTAAAGAAGAACAAGATACTTCTGATTGCATTAGCAGATATTTCCTTGTTTAAAGCATGAACTCAAACACCCTTTTTAAGAAGACAACTTGATATGTAATTTTGCTTCTTAAGTCAATCTATTTTAATGTAAGAATGTTTACTTGACAGTACAGGAAATAAAACAAGAAAACCAGTTGTACATCCAAGAATATGATGTAAAACAAATGTCTGATTTTGAGGGATAACTGAAATAGTAAATATATATTGCACCTACCCGATTAGCTTTAAAATATCATCTTCATCTAAATCAGCCACATTCAAAACCATTGCCATTGTTTTTGCTGCTGCTGATCAAACACAATGTTTGTCTCATTTTGTAAGTGATATTTTTTCAGCACTCTATGGCCAATGTGTATAATAGTCTATGTATTATTGAATGTTTATATGAAAGCGTGCTCAACAAATGATCTCAGTTGTATGATTTACCCTCTTTTTGTGTTAAAAATCCCCCAGACTGATTACCTGCATGCTTTCTTCATGTAAAATAGGCTCCTAAATGAAATATTGAAATGTTTTTCACTTTCTGCGTAGACTACAATGACATCCCAACCCGTATAAATGTGAGAATTGTTTTTTAAGCTCAAGCGAATGGTTTCGACGCCTGTGGCGTTAATGAACTGTACCTTTCAGATGCAGATTTGCCTTTCTGCTGGATTTCAGACATGCTTTAGTGGGATTAATATGCCGGCATCTGGGAGTCCCTAGGGATTAGAGGGGGAAACGCTTTTAACAAGATTACTTTTGGAAAAGTGCTCAGCCAGAACACGCCATTGCTTTTAAAGGCTGGAAGTTACGTTCACATTCTCAGATAATGGTCTCTGAAGCAGTTCAAATGCGCTGTCAGTCTCACCGAGTCTCCGGAGAGAGATGTTTACCTTTCCTTTTTGAGCTAAATGTCTTTCAGAAATGGTTTATGATCTCCTTTGCTGTGGATATTTACTGATGTTGCCAGAATGTTCACCTTCGACTGCATTTCTAAAGCCACTCGTGGTTATCAAGTAGGTCAATGGCGTGTCCTGCTGATTTGTTGTCTGGACGCCGTCGGGTGACATAATCAAGTGGTATATTAATGATAAGGTTAGCTTATCGGTGAGAGCCACGAGGTCATACATTTTTATTTGTGATAACATTGTCTTTTTTGCCCTTCTCTTACCTGCTTTTTTTCTTGAGTTCACTGCTGATGTTGTCGCCATGTAATATTAATATGTGCAGGGCAAAGTTTTTTCTCTCAAAAAATGTTTTTCTTTCAAAGCCCCTGATAATGATTTAATTTACCATAATTAATAAGGTAAAACACTGCAGGTGAAAACTATATATAGTAAAGAAAACATCCAAAATATACTTTGTTACAATACAATTGTTTCCTTTGTCCCTTTTATCAGTTTTAATCAATACATATATTTAATTTTTAAAAGCTGTATTCTCAAAATGAGTTTTTTTTTTCTTGCATTAAGCCATAAATCTCCACTTCAGCAACACTTGAAGAAAATACAACACTTTAAAGATACAGAAATCTATAAAGTTTGTATGTGCTTTATATAAAATAAAATTTGGATTTTCAGTTTGAAGTATTTTCTTAAATTTGGAGTGATAAAAAGAGATTATTATTGTGTAAGAACCGTTGACTCTAATTGGTTAAAAGATAACCTGACATTTTGTGGCATGGTGGCTCAGTGGTTAGCACAGTCGTGTCGTACCGAAAAGGTCGCTGCTTCAAGTCCTGGCCAGGCCAGTTGGCATTTGTTTGTTAGTTTGTTGATTTTTCCCAATACTGGGTTGCGGCTGGATGGGCATGTAAAACATATGCTTGAATACTGTAGTTGGTGGTTCATTCTGCTGTGGCGACCTCTGAAATAAAGACTAAGCCGAAGAAAAATGAATGAATGAATAACCTGACATCATTCAGAGTTCATATTTTGTTTATTTGTTGATTTTTCCCACTACTGGGTTGTGGCTGGAAGGGTTTCCACTGTGTAAAACATATAATGGAGTAGTTGGCGGTTCATTGTGCTGTGGCAACCTCTGAAAGGAAAATGAATGAATGAATAACCTGACATCATTCAGAGTTCATATTTTGTTTGTTTGTTGATTTTTTCCACTACTGGGTTGTGGCTGGAAGGGTATCCCCTGTGTAAAACATGATGGAGTAGTTGGCGGTTCATTGCGCTGTGGCGACCTCTGAAAGGAAAATGAATGAATGAATAACCTGACATCATTCAGAGTTCATATTTTGTTTGTTGATTTTTTTCCACTACTTGATTGTGGCTGGAAGGAATATTTATATATTTATATATAAAACATATAATGGAGTAGTTGGCGGTTCATTCCGCTGTGGCAACCTCTGAAATAGAGACTAAGCTGAAGGAAAATGAATGATGAATGAATGTTTTTCACTTTACTCATCTGCAGTGTCTTGCCTTAAGAACTTCATTATTAGTAGTATTGTACATTTTTACTGGCTGTAAACTGCATTGCATGTTTTTTTAAATAATGGAATTTTAACCCGTTTTACTCAGCATCGTCATAAAATATTAAATTCCATTTGCAAAGGTGTAATTGAATTTCTGTCTTCATAATGATATAGATTGAACAATTCCAGGATTGTTCTAAATCTAATGCAAATAAATGGATCTTCATGCAGATCTCAAAAGCAATCCACATGAACTGAAGTTAACAAATAAGTGTGGCAAATAATTTAAACATCATATGTACTATACACTACCAGACAAAAGTCTTGTCATCTATCCATGTTTTAGGAAAAACAAATAATAACTTGATTTCTACTTGATCATTTGGTATCAGAAGTGGAGTATATGAAAGGAAAGGCCTCTAGATTACGCTTATTTCACTGAAATAAAATATGATCATGCCTTGATTTTTAATTATTTAATTAGGGCAGTCAGGTCTGACTTTGCTTAGACAAAAGTCTTGTCACTTAACAGAAATAATGACTGGGCTGGCCAATCCTGGAGCACCTTGACCTTCCTTGCTTTCAGGAACTTTGATGTGGAGGCTGAAGTATGAGACGGAGTGCTATCCTGCTGAAGAATTTGCCCTCTCCTGTGGTTTGTAATGTAATAGGGAGCACAAATGTTTTGATACCTCAGGCTGTTGATGTTGCCATCCACTGCAGATCTCTCACACGCACCATACTGAATGTAATCCCAAACCATGATTTTTCCTTCACCAAACTTGACTGATTTCTCTGAGAGTCTTGCGGGTCCATGCGGGTTCCAGTAGGTCTTCTGCAGTATTTGTGATCATTGGGACGCAGTTCAACAGATGATTCATTGGGAAAAATCTACCTTCTGCCACTTTTCCAAGTGATCAACTAGAAGTCAAATTACTATTTGTTGCTCTTACAACTGGGATCGACAACAAGGCTTTTGTCAGGTAGTGTACAACTACTAATCCACACTAAATGACCCAGACAAATTACATTGTTGGATTATCTTTCAGAGCATTTTTTACCTGCTAACGAATGCTTAAAACATTGCAAGAACATCAAATTTATTTATCTGTATAAGACCTTAAGCATTTAAAAAGGCGAGCTACTATACAAATGATCTGTGCTAGATATATTGCTTAAAATATTAGTCTGTTACTCAAAATGGTCAAAAATGTAATCTGCACCTTATATTAGGGTAAGGTAATCTGACTACTTTTGGATTACTTTTAGATTTACTTTTTTTTTTTTACTATTTACTATTTTAAGTGTTTTGTTTGTTTGTTTGTTTGTTTGTTTGTTTGTTTGTTTGTTTTTGTTTTTTATATTATTTTATCCCAAAATTCAGAAACCTATATCTCATTTTTATATAGCCATTCTATATTATGAATGTTCAAACTTAAGATTATGACAACCAGTAAAGTTTTTAGAAAGAAACATTTAAAAGAAAGAAATAATATGAGAATATCAGGGAGAATCAGTAACTGTGCCACTGTGCAAATAATTTTTAAACATGTAATCCTTAAGTACTTGTGATCAGTTTGACAAAAACACATCTTAATAACAACTGTAAATTGGAATGTCAGATAGGAGACCATCAAAATACTGTGTAACCTTTGGGTTGTGGGTTTAGAGAGAGACACCGCAGGTTCCACCATCAATCCACACTGTCCACATCTGGAAAGAGGCAGAAATCATTATGTAAGCATGCAAATGTTAGCTTGTCAAGTGGTCCAGATTAGATGGTAATGTGTGGCTGTTATGCAGAGGCGCTGATCACTGCTGTCTGTCATTTTTACTCCTCAGCCAGACTTTATTTGCCAGCTCTGATCAATATTCCAATTCAGACATTTCTCCTCAACTTAAAGTCCCCCTTAGCCTGAAGTTGTGGAGACTTATTTTTCAGTATATGCTGATGTATTTCCAATTGAAATGGAATATTGAATAGGAGTTAGGTGCACCATAACCTTATAGAAATCTAACAGTAAGAGGTGGTTAAGAATTTTGTGTTGAAAGTCGTCAAACTGATGTGAACAGAGAAGGAAGCATTTTTTTTCATTTAATTTCATTAAATTGTACAGATTAATTGTTCATCTTAAGAAAAACAATATGCACTAGCAAAATAAACATTGTAAATTTAGATTTCACTTGGACTTTAACTGCTCATAATGCTTATTTATTTAAAGTTGAAGCAAAAGTTTACATACATCTAGTAGAATCAGTAAAAGAGTTAATTATTTTAATAAAACAAGAGAGATCATACAGAATGCATGTTGTTTTTATGTAGTACTGAGCTGAATAAAATATTTTATATTAACCAGTGGCATATTTCCTGTTTAATATTAAGATATTGGCTGTTTATGTGTACTTATAAAGCCAATATTCTGCAAGATGTTGTTCTACATTCCCAGTCAACACCTAAAACCAACTTAATAATAAGCAGCAAAATAGCAAGGTTAATTGATTTTTAGCAGTGTTGGGGAAAGTTACTTTTGAAAGTAGTGTGTTACAATATTGAGTTACTCCCCCCAAAAAGTAACTAGTTGTGTTCCTTAGTTACTTTTTCATTTATTTATTCATTTTCCTTCAGCTTAATCCCTTTATGTAATGCTTTACGTTACTTTTGAGTTACTTTTTTCATACCTGCTTGAGGCCTCATCTCTTTCAGAACGTGCGGGGTATTTTCATTCATTAACCTTTAAAAATTAAAGCAATGTGTTTGCTACTTTTGTATTTTGGTCTCATTAGTTCAGTAAAATCACTGTCCCTTTTTTAAATAATGAGAATACTTCCATCATGTAAGGCTCGCTCTGCCATCCTGGTTTTTGTCTTTTCTCGCTGGGAGTTCATTCTCTCATTGAGTTTGATTCAACGTGAATACACTCATTTTATGTCAGCTAAAGTGTATTCATTTAAAAAGTAACTCGAGTAAATATTTTTAAAAAAAAGTAACTTAAAGTAACTTCAAGTAATGCGTTTCTGTACTCATTACTTAGAGAAAAAGTATTAATTTCTGCTCAAAGGTTTTCAGCCCTCTGCTTTTAATGTGTCATTTTTCCTTCTAGAGCAGTGATGTCCAAACAAGGCCAAAAGGCCAAAGTTTGACCATTGTAAGCTCTGATTTGGCCCGCCACCCCATCAGAGAAGAGAGAAAGAGTGATGGGGATGGTTTAGAGATTGTCATTTCAAATCTAAAGTAACCTTGTGTTTGTTTTATTGTTAAAAGCTAACTTAAGTTAAATGTTTCAATTAAATATTGTAATGTAATCAGATTCAGTTTAAATGTACATACTGTCACCTGATGGATAGAGGACAATGCCGAAACTTTGGTGAGCAAATCAAGGCCAAGACAGATTGACTAGTGTATTTAGCATTGAACTCCACATTTCACTGTTATGTTTTTATTGCAATAAGTTGTCATTTTAAAAGTTATACTGTATTAGTTAATATTTATTTATAGTATTTTATTTATTTTTAAACATTATGAAATAAATGAAGAAATTACCTATGGAAACTTTAAAGTTATATAGTTTGGTATATTTACCTTCCACCCTCAGCTCTCGATGATATTTGGTTTTTGGCCCTTTATACGAAAACGTTTGGGCACCCCTGTTCTAGAGCATCAGTAAGAATTTGAACCTTACTCAATCACTATCCTTCAGCTCAGTTCCTGATTTATCAGGGGTCACCAAAGTGGAATGAACCACCAATAACTCGGGCTTATGTTTTATGTAGCAAATGTTTTTCGATTCCAGAAGTTTAAACCTAAATAACTAAATACAACTTTATACTATATAAATGTATTAGTATAGACTATTTTGAGGGATGTAAACAAAAACAATGGTCACAACGTATTTCCTGCTTTACATTTTCAATTTCTATAGCTTCAAACAATCCAAAAAGAGCCCCATATTAATAAATAATGTTATGATAGCTGTTTTAACATGAAGTTATGGTTAAATTGCCTCTTGAGTGAAAATAACTTATACTTATTTTATAAATTAACATACTTATTTTGTATATATTTGGTAATTGAACATTTTGGTGATTCTGCAAGGTGTGTATGTTAACTTTTGACTTCAGCTGTATAAATGTCACTCAGTTTTATTTGATTCGTTGAAATATGAAGAGTGTTAAAAAAGGCTATACAGATCTGCCAACCTATATGTATTTATATAAGCAGTTGGTGGAAAGTATGGCTCTGCATTTATATAACATTTACTCTGACTCCCGCAATGAGCTCTGAACAAGGTCACAAGCCCCTGGAGATACGATTATAGAGTAAACAGCTCTATGCTATTGACTAGTGCAATTTATAATACAGTATAGCCTGGACTCTCCGACCTAAAATAGTGCTGACCTTACACTGGGGTCGGTGCAAAACACTGTTCATTGGTTCATTGGCCTTTCAGAAGATTTTCGATTCCTTTGCATATATTGTTTTCCTAATCTGTAAATCTTGTGCGGTTCTATTTGTGTTTTCTTCATGCAACATGGCCAAAAATATAGAAAACTCTTGCAATGAGTGTGCGATTTCACTTTACTTAATTGAATGATGCATTTGAGTGATTGAGAACGTTAATAAACATAAAAGTCTGTTATGTATTATGAGTTATGCTTGATTGTTAATTTTGTTTACATATATTTGCTGAAGTTTGAGTCTGTTTTGTTTTACATAGTTTTATCTTTCTATAAGAGTAAAATGCATTTGTATATATGCCAAAACAACTGATTGAATCTAGTTAGTTAGTTCACTTCTGTCACTTTTTTGTAATGTTCGACCCAATGTAACACCCGCTTCGACTGTTATCACTCGATAACATTCTCAGATAACAGGCTCAGAAGGCTGTTATCATCCATTGACATGGTTAACAGAGAGTATACTAATAGATCCAGATCTGTTTTTACATTACTGTGACTGTTGGGTTTAGGGTTGGGGTAGGGGTAGACGTTAATAAAATACAATGAATCGGAAATTTAATAAATAATTCTCGTAGTTAATCAGCTAATAGAGAAGACTCAAGATCTGTTTATACATTAATATGACAGTTGGGTTTAGGGTTGGGGAATCCGCGAATAAAATACAATTAATGGGAAATTTAATAAATGATATAAATAATTCCGGTGACGCATTGGTGCAGTAGGTAGTGCTGTCGCCTCACAACAAGAAGGTCGCTGGTTCGAGCCTCGGCTGGGTCAGTTAGCGGTTCTGTGTGGAGTTTGCATGTTCTCCCTGCGTTCGCGTGGGTTTCCTCCGGTTTCCCCCACAGTCCAAAGACATGAGGTATAAGTGAATTGGGTAGGCTAAATTGTTCGTAGTGTATGAGTGTGACTGAGTGTGTGTGTGGATGTTTCCCAGTGATGGGTTGCAGCTGGAAGGGCATCTGCAGCATAAAACATGTGCTGGATAAGTTGGCAGTTCATTCTGCTGTGGCGACCCTGGATTAATAAAGGGACTAAGCCGAAAAGAAAATGAATGAATGAATAAATAATTCCTGTGGTTTTTAGTCAGCTATACTGAAAGAAAAGACTCTAGATCCTGATCTGTTTTTACATTACTGTGATGGTTGGGTTTAGGGTTGGGGTAGGGGGTAGACAATAATAAAATACATTTAATGGGAAATTTAATAAATAATTTAAATAATTCTCATTAATATTCGGCCGTATGTGATCAATAGCTGATTAACCATGTGGATGGATGATAACAGCCTTTTGAGCCTACTAGTAGGTGCAGAAGGCCCCTACTGGCATATATGTATTAGCTTATAATCACTGATAATGCCTATTCAATCGAGTGATAACATTCAAATCGGCTGAATGTAACCAGGGCCGCCGCACTTAACCAGTGTTGCCAGATGTAGCTAACTGATTCCAGCACAGTCAGAAATCGGAAATCACGCTAAGGTTTTACAGGTTATTTTCCCAAATTTCTAGAAAGAAAATTATTACAAACAGGACATGCTTTTAGAACCAGGCAAGATTAAATAATGTACGGTATACACCATTTATTTAACACATTATAAATAATTATTTTTTTGAAGGTTTTTTCTTAAAGAGATAGTTCACCTCCAAAAAGGTCATACACTCAAAATATGTTTGCTGCTTGTTAAAAGTACTTAATTCTTGAGTTTTAACAACTTAATTGTTTTTTTGTTCAATCCACTTTCATTTTGTAAAAACAATTAAGTTAACTTAATCGATTTGTGTTGGGACAACATGAAGGATTTGTGTGCAACCCAGCATTTTTTACAGTTTAACTTATAGTTTATTATAATCTTTCAATAATATCAGCTGAATTTTATTTGTTTATTTATTTTTACACCTAGTATTTACTGTTGACTTTGACGGAACTGAAACTTTCATATTGCTAATAACCCAATACAGAATATGAAGTGGAATAAATATATTTATTAACACAAGAATGTTATAATTTAAGCTAATTCATGTACTTTCATGATGCCAAATGTTTTGAAGAATCTTCAAATCCAGAGAAATTAGCTGTTTCTTACTAGTGATACAGACCGTGTTCTGTGCGGCCATGCTAATCTGGACTTTACTAGAACTTCTATGTTAAGCGGCTTTGACACAATCTACAGGGTGGGCCATTTATATGGATACACCTTAATAAAATGAAAATGGTTAGTGATATTAACGCCCTCTTTGTGGCACATTAGTACTGTATATGTGAGACTTTTCAAGATGGGTGGTGGCCATGGTGGCCATTTTAAAGTCGCCATCTTGGATCAATAATAGGAAGAGGGTCATATGACACATCAAACGTATTGGGAATTTCACAAGAAAAACAATGGTGTGCTTGGTTTTAACATAACTTTATTCTTTCATGAGCCCCCTCACATACACTATGTGCCACAAACAGGACGTTAATATCACCAACCATTCCCATTTTATTAAGGTGTATCCATATAAATGGCCCACCCTGTACATTGTAAAATGAGTTATAGACATAAACATGAATTGAATAATCACATCATACACCCTCGATTTCTGATTTGGTTTAATAGAAAACAGCGAAACACCAAAGACCCCTTAATGTGTTATGCATTTTTTTATACTGCACAAAACAACTTAACCTTAAATTGTATTTAGTATGAAAAAACAGCGCTGCTTCTTACCCACATGATCATGAAGCAGTGGATGCTTTCGTGCCGTCACATTCATCTCTCATCAGCAATTGCTTCAGTCCCATTCCACTTTGATGGCTATAATAAGTTAAGATTACAATTTCATGGTTCCACACTGTCATGACATCATCAAAATATACCTTTGTTTGTTTTAAATATTTGCCCTCTACCATTCATTCATTTCCTCCGGCTTAGGCCCTTTATTCATCAGGGGTCGCCACAGCGTAATGAACCGCCAACTTATCAAGCATATGTTTTATGCAGCAGATGCCCTTCCAACTGCAATCCTGTACTGGGAAACATCCATACACACTCATTCAGAAAAAAGGCATACACTAAATTGTTTGCAGTGTTATGTCTCTGTTTACATCGCCTATTATAAGCAACGGGAAGATAAATGAGCCAAAAGTCATTTCCACAATTGAATGAATTGACAACAAGCTGGGCTCAAAGAAACATCAGAGTGAGGTAAGTCACTGTGATCACTGTGAGGTAAGTTAATTTATAGCTGAGGCTGAGCTTTATATTTCCAGAGAGCAGCATTGTAATAATAGCTGCTGTGTGTCTTTGTGTAGCATCATGAAGCCCGAATGCTTTCTGCATTTGTCACTCTTAAGAATAAGAGCGACATGATTCAGATGGAGTAACCTGGCTAAATTATACCTCTGATCTTTTACTGTTTTTTTGTGCAGGGCTTCATTCAACCTTTCCGATCACATCAACTATAGTGGGTCTTCTTGATCCAGAAGTGTATTTCACAGAACATCAAGTATAAGCATTATCAATGTAACTGTCAGCTTGTTTAGATTGTCAGTTCTCCTCTGAATCCAGCAGAAGGGTCATATTGTATTTCAGTACAATGTAAAGTCATTATGGATGTGTAAAGCTGGTAATGTATTTGAATGAATCAACACCGCTTAAAAAAACTGTTTCACTCCAAGAGGTCAAAGTTTTAATGGTCAGCATAATCAGTCATAAAGCTACAAGCCAGTTGTAAAAGTGAAGACTTTTTAAAGGTGTAGTATGTAAGTTTGGGGGCAGCACAGTGGCGCAGTGGGTAGCACAATCGTCTCACAGCAAGAAGGTCGCTGGTTCAATTCCCAGCTGGGTCAGTTGGTATTTCTGTGTGGAGTTTGCATGTTTTCCCCTTGTTCGCGTGGATTTCCTTCGGGTGCTCTGGTTTCCCCCAAAAGTTCAAAAACATGTGGTATAGGGGAATTGTGTAGGCTAAATTGTCCGTAGTGTATGTGTGTGATTGAGTATGTATGGCTGTTTCCCAGAGATGGGTTGCAGCTAGAAGGGCATCCGCTGTGTAAAACAAATGCTGGATGAGTTGGCGGTTCAATCGGCTGTGGCGACCTCAGAGTAATAAAGGGACTAAGCTGAAAATAAATGAATAAATGAATGAATGAATGAATGTAAGATTGATACCCACTGGTTGAACTAGGTATTGCACTCCTGATTCAAAACAAACCAAGCACAGGTTGCCAGATTGAGGACAGGAGCAAGTGATTTAAATCGTGTTCTAAAAAAAGCAACGGCACCTGATAGAAGGAATATTCTCCATATTAAAAAGAGTTTTTGTTCCAACCAACACCTCGAATTGATATATTAGAAACGGCTTCTGTTTCTCACAGGTGAACAACAGAAAACTATGACAATGATCACCTCAGGTACACCTCATGTGCTTTATTCAGTGTTAAATGCTAACAATGTGAGTCTGAATGCCATTTTACATGACATTTAGGCTACGTTCACACTGCAGCCAAATGTGGCCCGAAACTGATTATTTTTCCTACATGTGACTTAGGTAATGATAGTGTGAACAGCCCAAACCGCATGGAATCTGATCTTTTCAGGTCAGCAGCAGCAGATAGTTCACCTCTATACAACTATAAAATAAATCGTTTGAAATTGAACTTTAGAACTAAACACATATGAATGATTCAGCATGTACATTTAATAATGTTAAAAAGGGTTCATATGTATTAAATAGATTATAAACTTTACCATTTCGTGAGTGCTCTATTCTGTGCTTCTGAATGACCGTATTTAAATTTCTGTCATGTTTCGTCTGGTGCAAACAGCCAAATTGCTTATCACTGCAAATCTCATCACGTGTTGTTAGAACACGGGGTTACGATATAACCTACTCACCTAATGTTTACGTTCGTAACATTTATATCATTTGCTAATGATTAACCTCATGTGGAACTCTGAATCTGCACCTCATTTCGGAGTCTGCTACTGTCCACCGGAGGTCGCATTTCACATGCTTTCAAAGCCTTTCTGAATGAATGAATGAATGAATGAATGAATGAATGAATAAAATATGCAAAAATTCGGCAAACTGGGATGCTGAAATATAATTGGCTGAACTGGCATTGGGCAGGTTACAATTACCAAAACAAAGACGGCATTCTGGCATGGAAAACACATTTTCTCATTTCAGGATTGTTTTTCAGATAAACAGTTACGTTCACTTGGCATGTTTCTTAAATATCTGCAAACATATTATGGTATTTTTATGCTTCAGAAGAGTCAAAAACTTACAGACAGCACCTTTAAATATAAATTCAGTTTTTTAGAAAAGAAGTGTGTGGGGAGGGGGACTCACAAGATATGGTACATTGATAATAATAAACATTTCCTAATTATCAAATCAGCATATTAGGGTGCGCTCACACTATGCTATCCAAACAATGCTTAGGCGTGTTTCCCGGTTGGTTTGTTCAGTGCTCAGAATCGGGCTCAGGCACGGTTCAATTGGACGGCCCTGACCCAGTTGGAGGAGGTCTGCCAAAATGCGGTTAGGTTGGGCTTTGGCGTGGTACTTGTAGTATGCCTGAGCCCCAAACTAAAGACGTGACGTCTCTTTTAAGGTACTGCTGCATATGGATTTATTAATCATTCTTACTTTTTAATGAACACAAACTGTCATAATTCATCAAAGATGCAAACCGCTCAGCTTGAGGACTTTTAGGATAATTTATTAGCGTCAAAAGTGGGTGATCTGTTCGGCAAAATATTTGACTGCATGTCACTGCATCCCAAATGACTAAAACGATATAACTAAAGCAATCTCCACTGTGCTGAGCGAGACCACTTCTCTTCCTGTTAAACTGAACAGCCGCATCATCGATGACGTAAGCATGTTCAGGTTCGGAAGGCAAAATGCAGTGTGAATGCAGGCCGTCAGGGGAGAGAGGAAGGCAACTCTACCTAGTGTGAGTACACCCTTAGACTAATTTTTGAAGGATCATGTGACATTGAAGACTAGTATTGTTGCTGAAAATCAGCTTTAACAGTTAATAAAATAGAAAAAGTTACTTTAATTGTAAAATATTTATTGACGTTTACTGTATTTTTATATAATCATTGACATCTTTAAAGCTATTGATTGATTGATTGATTGATTGATTGATTGATTGATTGATTGATTGATATAAAAGCTAAATGAATAAAAGCTAAAACAAGGATGATCTGCTCTAAAAAACACTGGACGACTGTAACCCAATGTTATATGGACAATATTTAAACATTTTTTAAAATTAAAATTAAATGACACTTTTTAACCCAGTGGTTAGAGTTGTCCATATTTGACCCAACATTAATTTACAACAACTTAGCGCCACCTTAGAGCCACAGCCATATCACCCTGCAGCCCAAGACTCACTGAACCTAAGCAGGTCTGACCCTGGTCCGTATGTGGATGGGAGACCACAAGGGAAAACTGTTGCTTGCTGTTGGAAGTGATGTTAGTGAGGCCAGCAGGGGACACTCAAACTGCGATCTGTGTGAGTCCTAATGCCCCAGTAAAGTGAAGAAGGGGGAACTATAGAGATGAGTCGTTAAACCAAGATCCTGACTCTCTCTGGTCATTAAAAATCCCATAGCACTTTTTGTAAAGAGTAGGATGGCTCGTACCCATCATGGCCTCCCAATCATCCCCATCCACCGAATAGTCTCTCCACTCCCCCTATAGATAGTGTGTGGTGAGTGCACTGGCGTTGTTATCCTGTGGCTCCCGTCACATCATCCCAGTAGATGCTGTGTGGAGAGACACCAACCCCTCATACACAACCATACATGATAAATATCCTATATAAAAATACATGCTACATTACATTAGAGTGTACTGGTATTGAAATGAACCAAATCAATGTTGATTAAGTAATTAATAATGACATTGCTGCCTTTTGTATAACCGTTAGCAGAATCTAACCATGCAACTTTGAAAGACCTCTCAAATTGATTTGATTGACTTTGCCACTTTTTTCTCCCTGTGGCTCTAGATTCACTAGTCACATAACATTTACAGCCGGTGATTGATTTAAAACATACTCACACCAGAACTTGAGTGCTTAAAATTAAATGGAAGAATTCAAATCTCAAAATCTGGGGTCCCATGAAACCCAAACAAATGATTTAAATAGGAAGCCCAACAGATGGTTTTAACCTTTGACATCTACAATCAACCCTACGACCACTACCAAATCTTATACATCCACAAATTTAGAGATAACATCAAAAAAAAAAAAAAAAACATGTCAATTATAATCCACTAACATCTTCTTGTTTATTAGTCGCTTCCCACTAACTGGACATCCACAGCGCCCTCCAAGTGGACTCCCATAGGAGCCAAGTAGAAAAATGTGTTACCCTAAGAAGAGGCTATATTCGCCATGTGAATCATGGGGGCCTGGCATCCGGGGGTGTCCCCTTACACACCATATAAGGCCCCCGAGGGCTTGAGAGTTATCACTTTCTGCAGAGAGGATCTATTCTTCGGCTGTCTGTCCAGGCCATCCGAGCAGGCAAGAACTCTACAGCTTTTTTTTTTGGCTTTTTTGACTTTTTGTCAAGGGTGCGATTGAACTGTTTGTTATTTTATTCTCTGATTGGTTGGGTGGTGTGTTGTTGAGTTGTGTTGATGTAACTTGTGTGGTAGGCACATAACAATACTTGTGCATGGTAATGCAGCTTATTTCACTCCACTGCATCTCCTGTTTGTTGTTGTTGTGTTTTCAGAGGCTCCTCGGTGCCTGCCCGTACCCGGGTGTTTGGTCATCCCGTCTGGAGGGAGAACAACTGAGAAGAAAAAGGACTTTACTGATTTGCAAAGAAGCTTTTGGCTTTAAACACGCTTCAAGATGAGCAATTACACAGTAACCCTGTCAGGACCTGCACCATGGGGCTTCAGACTGCAGGGTGGCAAAGATTTCAACATGTCCCTGACCATCTCCCGGGTGAGACTACCCAAAACAAACCCATCATGCTTTATTGATTAAAAAAGAGATAGGTTTGACCATTCTCCACAGTAAATGACAGTTAAAATGGAGTCTCATGTATGCTGGCATTATGTAACAGTATGTTGCAGCTGTTGTTGTATTGGTTATCATCCAAGCCAAAGAAGAAATTCTTCAACCAGCTTTGGTGTTTTGGCTTGAGAGAGATATGTTGTGGTGTATTTACAGTGGAAAACTCTATGAATAGCGTTAGATGATGCAAGCCTTCAGAAAATGAATCTGTGCTTGTGAGGTTGAAAGTGAAAGAGGAGAAGGGCCGATTTATACTGCTTGTGTAGTTGAATCACTCACACTGTATTTAACCTCTAGTGTTAATTCGACAATTGTGAAAAATTAGTATGCTCAGTGTTTATTTATGATGCTGATTCGATCTGTAAAGGGTAATTAAAAAAGCAGAGTTTAATTTGGATCACGTCCCCTGAAGCAAAAGTATTTTCACAGAGAGCTAACAGATTTACATATTTTATTATTATTTAAAAAATCTTAATCATCCAATGTAAGCTTCTGCCATGGAATAAATATATGAATTCTGACTTAATTGCGATTTAATTGGAAATTGTGACTTTTAAACTCACAATTTGAAGATTATCCCATTTGTGTAAATTTTACAGTTCCAAAATATTTTCTCAGACCTGCAAGTTTATATCAAGCATTTTATAAGCTGATATTTAATATTTATAAACTATTATATTCAATATTTTGTCTTGTAATATCAGAATTACTTTGTATGTATTTTGTAATTCTTAGATAATAAAAGTTAAAAACAAAACTGCAAAATGTTACCTGAGAATCATGAAAAATGGCATAAAAATAGCAACATTGCTTGTAAACTTGAAAACTGAAAAAAAAATAGTAAAAATTTTGAGAAGTAAATCACAATTGTGAGATGTAAACTCAATAATTTGAGGGAAAAAGACAGAATTGTAAGAGAAAAAAAATTAGAACACAAGATAAATACAAAAACCGGGCTCAGTGTTGTTTTTGATCCCATTGTGTGGATGATATGTTTTTCTGAACATGAAAACATGATTACATGTTTGATATGACATGAAAGTGGAAATGATGATGGCAGCTATCATTTTCAGCATAAAAGCCATTAGCTTCTGGATGCCTCTCAGTCTGTTCTGTCTGTCATTTATGCTAAGCAGCTGTTGACGTCATGTTTCATGGAAAAATTCTCCAATTCTTGTTGCTTAAGGATGTTGATTCTCATTTCAGCTATAGGATTAAAATAAAAACTGCTGTTTTCCCTGAATTCATTTCTTGATGGTAAGCAGTTTCCCATTTATCATCTGTAACATGACCATAACATATTGAGTAGTAAATTTGCTTACCTCAAAAAAAAAAAAAAAACCAGCAATGACATAAGATTTTTCTATGAAAAGATTATTATGAATAACACTGGATAACGCCAGTGTCATTCATAATAATCTTCTCATAGAAGAATGAGATACTAATCATACTAAACTAAGAAGCAAAGGGATAGTTTTATCCTCATGAACCAATTAATAAATGCTATTGACAAACTAGCATCACTTAAACTCTTAAAGAGTGGCATTACTTATAAAGGAACACTCCACTTTTTTTTGGAAACGCCTGCTGTAGTTAAACAGTTGACATGAACCATTATTAAAATAAATTCTGACAAATTCTTGTTCTGGTGGGGTCACTTTTAGCTTAGCTTAACATGATTATTTTTTGTAACAATAATAATTAATATCATTGATATTTAATATTTGCATTACTTTAGTTTTTACGTTCAAAGTTTATAAATAAAGTAAATAAACAAATGCCCCAGCTTGTAGTGTTTTTTTATGCAAGGATCATGCATTATTGTTAGGGTTAATCTTAATTGATTTTTAAAAAAATTTAAATATTAACATTTTCAAATGTTAATCTAAACGACTACATGCTAAAATATTGACTGAAAATAATGTGACTATAGGGGTATTGTACATTAACACTGTGCAATAAGGCTCCAATAGTTAACATTAGTTAATTTAACAAAACTCTTTCTTTATATCATATATCTATCAGGCAGTGAAGATTGCTTATTTTAAAGAAAACAGATCTTCAACATGGCAATTTTATTATGGCTGGCTGACTGAAAAGTAAAAGTCTGTGTGCATATAGCCCATTGCAAAAATAACATTTGATACCACCATAAGCCTGCTTGGAAGCATCAATTAAGAACCTTTATTTATAAAAGTGTTGGTGATGCACCTTGTCATATGCAATGTCAATGTCAGTCTGCACTGACAAGAAGAATAGTTAGTTTGTTTCCTAGCTGACACCTTTCTTGACATTTGATTGGAGAGTCATTACCTCTGTCAGGTTTATGGTTGGTCCGTCTTGTCATAGTGGGCCTTAGACAGGTCCATATTTCTATTGTTTGTATTTTCATTACTTTTCCAATCAGCATTTTCAGTGGCGTGCCTTTCCACGCTGTAATCAGTGTCAGTCCATCTGGATATAATAGCGTCCCCTGATGCAGAATATGGAGGTAGATTGAAACGTAGAAGGTTATGTGCTCAGTTCATGTCTCGGATGATTGATGCACATGTATTTGGCAGAGGTGGCGCTCTCTGTGTTTTTTTACAATCACACACTGTAATAAGAGATCAGCCTCTATCCTAAAGCATTGAAGATAATCTACATTAAATCTTAATCCTGGTCCCAAGGCGGACAGAGCTGCTGTCTTTAACAAAAGATATCAGTAATTGCTTTTGCTGTAAGAAATGAAGTCGCAGTTTTGATAAAAGTGAAAGTCATAATTGCAAGATATAAACTCAGCATTATGAGAAATAAAGCTAAAATTGTAACCAGAATTTGAAAGAAGGTCAGAATTGTAAGTACAAAAAAATTGTGTTTATATTTTGATTTTTTGGCTTTTTTTTTGTCAGATCTTATATGGCCCGAGTGGTACAGTACATTACGGTACGAGTTGGTACGGGTCACCTTTATAATGCTGCGGTCACACTAGAGTTTGTGCGTGTGAAATTCTGTTGTACGGCACTGCGAAAAGGGGTGGGATTATACAAGATAATTAGACATTAAAAAAAGCGAGCGATTAGTCCACGTTTTAAATTTCTATCCAGAGAGGTCATGATTGGTCTCACGCAATCATGTGATACAATTTCGCAGGTCAGAGTTCGCCAAGCTTGACCTTTCCAATGAAGCGAACTGCAAAAACTTGTAGCACAAGCTTGAGTTGGAGGTCTATGGGGAGAAAAGTACAGTGTGACCCCAGATTCAGGCTTGCATTTTCACTGCCAAAATGGTACCCTTTTGGTAGGCGTAGTGTACAACAGGATGTTTCAGTCGACATCATTCTTGCTAGAGAAAATGTCAAAGTAAAGCTGTACGGGTCGTTTACATATCATATGAGAAGTACTTCTCACGAAACAGATGCTTTATACACATAAATACATGTGTATAAATGTTCATTACTAACTTTCCATGAACATGATTTGAAATTGTGAGGGAAACAATTGAAGGATTAAAAGTCAGTATAATGTTATTATTTAATTGTACTTTATTCCATTGTTGGAAACTCAGGTTAGTTTTCTATTCAAATCTGTATATTATTATTATTATTATTATTATTATTATTATTATTATTATTATTATTATTATGTGGAACTGAAGATTCCGTTGGTCCGAATTATTAGCCCTCCTGTAAAAATTTTTAATTCTTTTATATTTTTCCTCAATTTCTGTTTAATGGAGAGAAGAATTTTTCAACACATTTCTAAAATATAATAGTTTTAATAACACATTTCTAATAACTGATTTCTTTTATCGTTGTCATGATGATAGTAAAAATTTTACTAGATATTTTTTCAAACTAGGCTATTGGTATTCAGCTTAAAGTGCAATTTAAGGGCTTAACTACACTGTAACAAAATCATTATTTTACGTTTTTTTTTTCTGGCAGCTGGGGTGGGAGAAAAAAACATAAAATAACGGCTGTTAAATTACAGAAATTTACCGTAAAAAAATAACGGCAGTTAAATTACAAAAATGTACCATAAAATAACAGACGTTAAATTACAGAAATTTACCGTAAAAAAAATAACGGCAGTGAAATTACAAAAAAATACCATAAAATAAAGGACGTTAAATTACAGAAATTTACCGTAAAAAAATAACGGCAGTTAAACTACAAAAATTTACTATAAAATAACGGACATTAATTTACAGAAATTTACTTGAAAAAATAACAGCAGTTAAATTACAAAAATTTACTATAAAATAACGAACGTTAAATTACAGAAATTTACTTTAAAAAATAACAGCAGTTAAATTACAAAAATTTACTATAAAATAACGGACGTTAAATTACAGAAATTTACTGTAAAAAAATAACAGCAGTTAAATTACAAAAATTTACTATAAAATAACGGACATTAAATTACAGAAATTTACTGTAAAAAAATAACAGCAGTTAAATTACAAAAATTTACTATAAAAAATTACGGACATTAAATTACAGAAATTTACCGTAAAATAATGGACGTTAAATTAAATAAATTTTATTAAATTAAAATTTTCTGTAAATTTCTGTAATTAAATGTCTGTTATTTTATGGTAAATTTCTGTAATTTAACAGCCATTATTTTACGTTTCTTTTTTTTCCAGCAGCTGGGGTAAAATAGCGGGGTTTTTTTCAGTGTAGGTTAATTAGTCAAGTTAGTGTAATTAGGTAATTAGTGTAATAAGTCAATGACAACAGTGGTTTATTCAGTATAGCTAATTAAAAAAAAGCCTAAATAAAACAAATAAGACTTTTTTGAGAAGAAAAGATAGTATAGAAAATACATTTGTGAAATGTTTGAAAAAGAAAAAAAAATCAGAGGACAGCATAATAATTATGACTTCAACTGTAATTGAAAAATGCATAAGTGTTGTTTTTCTTTGGAGGGAGGGATGATGCATGTTTTCCATAATATCTAATCTCAGACAGAGCTGCTGTCTTTAAATAGTAATAACAGTAATAATAATAAGCACAGTAATTGCATTTACTGCTACAAACAGAGTGTTTTTAAACAATGTGTTAAAAAGAAGTTGTGACATTTATTGAGAACAAAGAAGGAGTGGGTGATTCAGTTGAATACTTGAATCAGTAATTATTAGAATCTCATATTTCGTTCTTTTATGTGAGCAAAATACCCCAGGATATGTGATATTAGTGTCAATAATGGAGCCGACAAACAGCTAATGCTGGACGGGAGAGTCGTTTACAGTAGCTGTTGACAAATGGATTTAGACCTGAGATGTAACCTTTTGAAATATCAAATCACAGACATTTTTTCGTATTTCATGCAGACCGTGATCCAACTTTAATTAATATGTCCTGGCCTTAGTGTTGCAGACATTGGGAAAATGACAGCGCTAATCTGAAGATCATGCTAAGCGAGCAACAAAACAATATGAGGTGTATTTGTTTCTATGTGAGGGTTGTTTGCACAGTTGTTGATCACCTTATGAAATTTGAGGTTTTAGGCCGTCTTTTGAATCTTTGGCTTACTCGCAAATGAAAAGCTGTATTGTAGCTAATGATAGCATTGACTAGCACTTTTGGCCCGTGGCTGACTTATGGTCACTTATTTTAGCTTATAGCACTGAAGGTCAGGCCAGCAGAAATACATGTGAGAGTCATAAATGTGAAGAGCCCATGCAGAGACAATAGACTCATTGTGAATTTATATATTGCTTGGAGACAGTCTCATAACCATTGCTATTAAAGCTGGGCGGGTTAATGTACGTGGTTGTTATTGGAGAATTATAACTAATGGAAACAGATGATTATCATGTTGCGATAACAACTTAATAATTTTAAAAGTATTGAGGGCCTCATGGTGGCGAAGTGGGTAGCACGATCGCCTCACAGCAAGAAGGTTGCTGGTTCGAGACTCGCCTGGGTCACTGTGTGTGTGCGTGTCGTATCCGCGCTGTGTCTGTGTGTATCTGTTGTTGTGGTTGTGGTGTCCGCGCTGTGTCTGTGTCTGTGTTTGAATCTGTGTGTGTGCGTGAACTTTGTAACGGCATTGTTTGTGACTCATCATAGCAACTCTACAGCAAATACTAATTGGTAAAGTTCTTACTGTGGTATTTCTCACAAACGTCACATGAGATCTTCTTCCTTAATGTCTGTCTGTTGTCTGAATCTGCCGAGGGAAGAGATTAAGGCACGTAGAAACGGTGGACGGGAAGGACTAGCCTTAAAGGAGCAGTACACCAAAACAGTCT